>NC_064851.1:150008761-150308761 GCF_024139225.1 Suncus etruscus | reverse complement strand
CACTCGTGGGAGGCAATTTGCAGATGACTCTGTGCCTTTTGAAGGATGTCTCTGCTTTTGGAATCAACATCTGCCCTTACTATTATACTTTTTAAGAGATTCCAATATTGACTAATGGTTTTTTGGTCAGCTTTGCTTCCATGAGTAAGAAAGTGTTCATCTAATTCTTCACCAATTTGTTCCCAAGTGCTTAGGGCAATTTTAGGACAGGTAACTACAAACCATGGGCACACTTCATGAACAAAGAGCAAAAATTTTACAAGATCTCTTTTCTTAACTTTTATGTTTCTATTTAATAACTCCTCTTGAATATCTTTTATAAATCTAGCTTCTTTACTCACATTGGCTCCCATACTGGGAGATTAATGGGACGGCGGTTGCAGTTATAACTATTGAACTAACTTGACCCTGCGCCACCCGAGGGGCTTACCTGGCGTCTTAGGGGACAAGCTCCGGACTCGTTTCCTCTGCCGTCCGACCGGTGGTCTGTAACTCGAGCCCCACGTTGGGCGCCACTTGCGACCCCCGGAGGGGGACCCCCGACCTGCGGGAGTGGTTGGTTAAGGGTCGCTAGTTATTCGCAGGTTTCCCGAGCAGATCCGGTCTTATGCTGTAATAGAACTGTGAGAGGTTAATAGAAACAGGCTTAAGACAACTGATGCTGTTCAAAAGCGAAATTTATTGGGATACACACTGTTTATATAGAAAATGCATAAAGGGAGGCGTGCTCAGCCTGTCAATCAGGCCTGAGGCAAAGGTAATATCCAAATAAGGCATAGGGCTAGCAATACCTGTTACAAATTTCTATTGCTTTATCTTAACTACATATTTTCTATGTATCATAATAGCATAAAATGGGGAGGGGGGAAAACTAGCAGTAACTAGGTCAAGCTTTTCACCACAAAATGTTTCAACCTGCATGTAAACTGAGGGCCCACCAAGGTGTTAAAGAGGGCATACCAAGGTGTTAAAATTCAACAGGACGTGTCTTTAAAGCTAATTGGTTCTGGCTATAGTTGCCAGGGTCTTAGATGTTATCTCACTTCTCCAAGCTATCTGGTTGAAAACTTCTAAGTTTTTTCAAGTTTTTGTGGTGAGCTATTTCCTTTGAGCTCTGGCTTATGCTAAACCACATAAAGACAGGAGAAAAAAATGTCTCAGAAACTTCAATTTGCTCTAGATCCATGCAGCTTCCCACACACGATCCTCTTAGCTGTCTGTCTCCCAGGGTTGAATATATCAGTGAAGAGAAATGAGGCTGTCATAAAGGGAAGGCATCATTTATGGTTTTCTGGTGAACCCAGCATGATTATGAGATAAAACCCTGTTAACAAGGTAAGAAGTTTCCTACCACAGAATTATCCAGATGCTTAGATGCCTGCATTTCACAGGAAATCAGAAAACATGAAGAAAAACCCCTTTAAACCTGAAGATTCTATGATTCAGAGGTTCCTGGAACTTTCTAGAAAAGCACTTTACTTTCTTGTTACTGCTTCCCTGGGAGGTGCCAGTGTCAGTGGGTAGACCTGCCTTCTCATGAGGATAAAAATGATTTTCTTAAAGAAATTGGAGGGATTAAATGGGATCCAGAGATTAAATGGGCCATTCAATGGCCTGGTATATGTGTTTAACATGTGTTTCAGTTCAGTCCCCACCTCCCAGGTAGAAACCCCCTCTTCTGTGCAGGATGTGTCGACTTCTGAGCGTGCAAATCAGAACTTCAAATCATTCTGAATAGTGTTTCCTTAAGACACAGAACAGCTGGTCTGGAGCATTGTGGTGGTTCTTACTATTGGGAACCTGGTCCTCTGGCTGCCAGAAAGGAGGAGAGCAGAACTTGAATGAGGGCTGGCCTAGCTGGGCTCTTTTTCCTGCTTTTTCCTTCTGTGCTGGAACATCTGGTCCTATCCCCCCATTCCTGGGTATCAGTTTTCCTGCAGATTTAAAAAAAATGGGGGAGGGAGGGTGAGCATGAAGCTGCCTTTCACTGGAAAGGGAGTCAAATCAATAGGTGGTGTGGATTTTTCTCTGTGACTGACAGCTCTTTGCCTGGAGCCTTCTTTTCTTTCACACTTAATGTGTCTTCTGGCAGATTTCCTTGTTTTGAGTGAATACACAGAGCAGGCAGACCTAGCAGGACACCCACAAACTCTCTGCTCTCATACCCAGCCTGGTTCCCATTCCTGATGCCCTGAGGGTGTTGGTTGATAAAAGGAAGCTATTTGGGCCCAGAGGCACACTCTGTACCCCCTCTCTGAACCTCCAAATTACCTAGCCTGCAAGCACCAGTCTGGAGTAGAGAAGCTGCCTGCATTTCTCTTGTTCTTCAGCATCAACGTCCTTGGGGTCTATACCCCAAATACCTGACTAGCAAAGGCCACAATTGATTTCTTCTAAAGCCATGAAGTCTCTGGCATCACTAGATCTGAGGACCCATTTCTTGATTGCTGTCTACCATTAAGGAAGGACTTCTGGGGATACATCCTGTCTATCCAAGCCTGTCCTCATCCCAAAACATTGATCAGAGGAAGTGGGGTGGGGGGCAATGAATCACCTACTTAGGCCCCAGGATACTGAGGAAGTTTTCTGAACTGAGGAGGATGGAGTCTTGGGCTGCAACTGCTCTTTGATTTGACTGGGGGTCCTGGTGCATCAACAGAGTCAGTGCTGTCTAGGTTCTTCCTAGAGAGACAGGGACCTAGGAGACTAGCACCTAATGGGAACAAGTTCCTCATGCAGAAACTGAATGACAGAAAGGAGAGGATGGGTGCTTGCAGAGTAGGGAATATATTGCTGGTGGCTAGGTCCATAGGCTACTGGCAGCTTAGGCCCTGATCCCTATTTTCTTCTGCCTTCAGTTTTCTGATCTCTAAGAGTAGAGCTGGGCCAGATGATCTCTTCCATTCCATTCTTTTCTGAGAGCCTGGGCTGCTGTGTTCCTTATTAGTGCTCATCAACACACATACATGCATGCAGAAAGCTAGGCACCACAATTCTGTGGACTTGGGAACTGAAGGATTTGGAACTGCTATACTTACCTGGTGATGTTCAGGGGAAATAGAGAGACTCTACCCCTTGGCTGTTCCCCCAAGGCCTTTACATTCCTCCACAGTAATGGTGCTCCTCAGGTACCTCTGTTTCTGCCAGTAAGGAGTGATGTTAGTTTAGGGACAGTGTGGACAGCTAACCTGATGAGCAGTGGTCTAGCTAGAACTTCTGATCTCAATGATGTCTAGCAAAGAAATAGCTCTAGTTCTTGTTATCTTTGATAATTGGATTGTAGAGTGTAAAGATGGTGTGTGTGTGTGTGTGTGTGTGTGTGTGTGTGTGTGTGTGTGTGTGTGTGTGTAGTAGTTGTGTGGATTTTCAGCTGTTGACTTTGCCCTGACTGCTCATTTCCCTATTGATTTATTTACAGTATTTTTTTTCCTGGTTTCTGGGCCACACCCAATGATGCTTAGGGGTTACTCCTGGCTATGCACTCAGAGATCGTTCCTGGCTCAGGGGACCATATGGGATGCTGGGAATCGAACCCCAGGTCTGTCCTGTTTCAATTAATTGTGTGCAAGGCAAATGCCTTATGTGCTATCACTCTAGCCCTACAGTAATCCTTAATGATGGCTAAGAAAAACATTCTCTGGTTTCTGCATTTGTCTTTAAGTGTGTTTTTACTGGGATTACTATCTAAGCACTAGCTCTGTCTGATATAGAGGACTTGACCTATCCCTAGGAAAAGGCCCAAGATCTTTTCATATCCCTATTAAAGTGATAATGCATCAGAGTTCATATGATGCTCTTAAGTTGTCTCTTTAATACTATCACATACCAGGAAAAGTGCTGTTTCTTGTTGCAAGTAGCAGAAAATGTAATGATATCTATATGTGCCAAAACTCAAGAAGCACATATGGTATCTAGATCCCAAAAAGAGAGATAAGAAGGGCATAGAATGTGTAGTGTTTACAATAGCCAGACTCTGGAAACAATCAAGATGCCCTTCAAGAGATGAATAGCTAAAGATACTGTGGTACATATACACAATGTAATACTATGCAGCCGTCAGGACAGATTAAGTCATGAAATTTTCCTATACATGAATGGACATAGAATCTATTACGCTGAGTGAAATTAGTCAGAGGGACAGATACACACAGAATAGTCTCACTCATCTATTGGTTTTAAGAAAAATTAAAGACATTGAAATAATTTTCACAGATGAGGGCCAGAAGGACCTTCAAGATATGAAGCTCACCACAAAGAGTGGTATGTGCAGTTAGAGAAATAACTATGCTGAGAACTTTGTCAGTGAGTGAGGGATGTAGAAAGCCTGTCTTGAATATAGGTGGGGAGTGGGGAGGGAAGAGATGGGGGCATTGGTGATGAGAAGATTGCATGGGTGAAGGGGGGTGTTCTTGTTATGACTGAAACTCAACTACAATTATGTTTGTAATCATGATGTTTATATAAAGAAATTATAAAAAATAAATAAGAAGGAATATTCAGAAAGAAAAGAATATGTGGTGTTAAAGGCCATATCACTGGGCCTGAAATGACAGAACAGTCGGTAGTATGGTTGCCTTGCAACCAATCCTTGACATTTTATGGTTTTCTGAGTACTGCCATGAGTAATTCCTCAGTCTAGGGCATAGTCAGTTGTAGTCCAACTCCCCCCCAAATAAAGGCCACATCATTAAATTGTAGGACTAATTTTAATATAGCTGTGAAATAGTCAGAATCTTCACTCTCTCAGGAGTAGGATGAAGAGATATGACCCCAGAGCACTCCATGAAAGAACCAGCACTGGTTGATGAAAGGAGATAAAGTGATATGCATGGCACCTTTCAGTAACAGTATTGCAAACCATAGTGTCTAAAATGAAAAAAGAAAGGGGGGGAGAGAGAGGGAAGAGGAGGGATGAAAAGAGAGAGAAAAAAGGAGAGGAGGGGGAGAGGGAGAGAGAGAGAGAAGAAAAATGTCTGCCACAGAGGTGGACAGTAGGGAAGGGAGGGTATAGGGCTGGAGGGAAACTGGCAAACTGGGGACATTAGTAGAAGGAAATGTGCACTAATTAACAGTATTGTACATTACTTTTTTGTTGTGTTTTGGGTTACACCCAGTGGTGCTTAAGGGTTACTCCTGGCTCTGTGCTCAGAAATGGCTCCTGGCAGTCTTGGGGGGACCATATGGAATGCTGGGGATTGAACCCATGTGCAAGGCAAATGCCCTACCCACTGTGCTATTGGTTCAACCTCTGTACTTTAATCTTGAAAATCTTTGTAACTGTATCTCAGTGAAATTCAAGAGTTTATTTTAAAAAAGTTACAGGTGCAAAACAAAACAAAAATAAAAATACAACTCCAACACAGACACACAGACACACAAACACACAGACACACACACACACAATGAGCCAAAATACTAAAGCTAGAGTTATTTTGACTCAAACACAATTGAAAATTTTACACTTTTCCTGAACATAGAGGAACACTTAAAATTTGGGTAGTAGTTTAGGGGAATAAAATAAATTAATCCATAAAGTATAAATAAAAATAAATCTATACAGGATTATACAGTGGGTAGCCTATACACTTGTCCTGAGTGAAGCTGACTTAGTTTAGATTCTTTGACACCGCACATGGTTCCCTGAATACCACCGGGAGTGACCCTTGAGTGCAAAGTCAGAAGCATGCCTTAGACCAAAAAATTTATATGTAATTTATGCATAATACATTGTAAATATTAGCTTACTTTAAAAATAAATAATTCATTGTATTAAATGTTTAAATTTTTGAAAAGAGGGGCTGGAGCAGTGGTGCAGTGGTAAGGTGTTTGTTTTGCACGCCTTTGGCCTAGGATGGACCATGGTTTGATCCCCTGGCATCCAATATGGTCCCTCAAGCCAGGAGCGATTTCTGAGCGCATAGCCAGAAATAACCTCTGAGTGTCACCAGATGTGGTGAAAATCCAAAAAAGAAAAAAAAATTTTTAATCACAAAGATAAAGGAAAGAGAACAGTTGGCCATTTTTAAATTGTTCTGACCTTATATTTCCATTGTATTTGCCAACAACCTTGGGTTGTATGGGGAATGTTACCTCCTTTTGGACTGAGGAAAATGAAACTCAATGTCCTGCTCTAGGAAAGCATACATAGGATCACATACAGAACCTCTTGGGTAGGTCACCAGTGTAGACATTCTAGCAAACCTTCCCAGTTTTCTCAGAGCCAACTGGAGTTACCTGCTGAGCCAGTCATGCATGGTTTGGACTTGTATGTTTCTTAGAGCTACTATAAAAATGATCACAAACTATATGGTTTAAAGAATAGACACTATTTCAATTCTGGAAGCCCAAGTGCCATATCAAGTTGTCATTAGGTTTGGTTCCTTCAAGAAACTTTCAGGAAGAATGTTGTCTTGAGTCTAACTTCTGGTGGCGACCATAAGTTATTTGTTTCAATTCCTTGGCTTAAAACACTCACCTTTGTTTTGACTTTCATCTTCCATATATGTCTGTATATTTCTATAACTCTTCTCTTCTGATTGGATTCCTGTTATTGGAATTGGGGATTACACTAATCTAGTATGTCCTCAAGCCAATTATATCATAAGAAAACTTTCTAAATAAGGTTACATTCTTAGGTTTTTAAGTAGACATGAATTTGGGGTGAACACCATTTTGTGGAATCTAAAAAATAGACTTAATTTAGATTGAGTCTTGGCTCTTGATTGTTAGAGCTGATATCTTTTGGAAAATCGTGTGCCTAAATATACTTGTCTGAAAAGACAGATGATGGTTGTAGTACTTGTTTCACGAGGTTGATATGAAGATGAACTCAAAGCCCCAAGAACAACATTTGACAAATAGGAATCCCTATGGCCGATTTGTTAGGTTATTTTAGAGGGTGGAGTTGTGAACTCGTAACCAAAGAAAAGAAACCACACAAAGAAAAACAAGTTGATGCAGTAGGTACTGATATGTGAATCTTGAGGGATTATGGATAAAGAGAGAACTATTGGCCTCAGTGCCTTGCTTGGCAGAGTAAATTCTAGATATAAGATGGCACCCTGTGGGAAACTGGCATGGGCTTGGCTCCTGAAAGCAGCTGGAAGTCAGACAGCACCTCAAAATACAGCTTTTGTTCTATTGCTTAATGAAGGATGTGGGATGAAGGATATTAATGACAATTTATATCATTACAGGCATGCTTTATGAATGAAATGCTAAAACCAAGAACTGCAATGAGATTAAATGTCTAAAACACCTAAACAGGATTTTAACTGTACTGTCAAATCAGGGGAGACAGTTACCAATACAGGAGACAGTCAGCACTCAGAAGCCTGGTACTGAAAAACAGAGAAAGGGACTGAGTCCTTTAAAGGTCTCTATTGCACCAGTGAATCACCCACAGAAACTCAAGTTAAGTTGTTAAGAAATATAAGAATCCTTTATAAACTATTTGTCTAATTTTAGACACAATGCATCTGTAATACATATATGCATATATTTGGATGCATGTATGCATAGAAGGTGCTTCCTAGGAAGAATGATGCTTACTTAGGGTGATTAGATCCCCATCAATTCGTATGGTTGCATAGGGATCCTAGATCTTGCGTTTTAGTCTTTCCATACTGGCCACATCGAAAAGGTTTTATTCAGGCATGTCAAGTTTTCTCTGACCCCTGCACATAATTCTTTTAGATTACAGATTGCAGTGGGCCTTAAATATGGTACCACAGCAAACCTTCACTTTATGACAAAGGCTCACTGTGGTTTTATATATGTCTCTATTGGCTTCAATTCACAAAAGACACAAACTGGTACTGTATTTTGTCCCACATATGCCAGTTAACAAGATGTCTTTTTCACTTATCACCCTATCTGAAGCTTTCTTGAGCTTAAACCTCTTAGAGGTTTCAGGTGCTCTGATGTTGTGATGCCATGCGTGGTGCTATTCACCAGTTGTCTTTTCTTGTCTGTGGTGGTCAAGCCAATTCCCCTCTCTAAGGATAGTGAAGGTTGCTAGACCCTTTTTCTTTAGTACATCCACGACAGAGTTCCAGTCTTTTGGCTATGTCCAGTTTTGTACTGAAAGAAAGCTTGCTGTGTGTGTGTGTGTGTGTGTGTGTGTGTGTGTGTGTGTGTTCTTTCTGGTCTCTGGAGGCCTGAGAGAAAATTCTCCCACTGGGGAAGGAGACTCAGAGCAATAAACATGTAGATCTGAGGGTCAGCTATATTGTATCAGTCAGAGACACATTACTGAGGGAACTGGGTGTCTAGGATTGACTCTAGAATGACTGGTGCTCAAAGCCATGGTCATTTTCCTTAGTCCTGGCATTATTATTATTATTTTTAATTTAAACCAGTTATTTACAAAGTTATTTATAGTTGGGTTTTAGACATACAATGTTTCAGGACCAGTTTCACCACCAGTGTCAACCTACCTTCATCAATATTCCCAGAATTCATCCTATGCTACCACTCCTGACCTCAGCCTGCCATTAGAACTGGCACCTTTTAAGTTTGGTTGTTAAAGTTTGGGTCTCGTGATTTTATTGTTGTTGACTATGACTTGGATATTTAGTTCTGTCCTTTCTTTGTACCTGAGACCCTTTAGCTTAGCCCCATCCCCCATCATTTTATATTTGTCTTTCTCCTCCTTCTCCCACACTTAATTTCTTTCCTATCCTCACTCTTTTCTGGGGTCTAGGGTGTTCTTGACAACTCCTATTTAAACCATTGTATTTCTTCATGCATTTATCCTAAATACTACATATAAGTAATATTTTATTTATTCTTCTGGATCACTTCATTTAACATAGTATCTACCAGTTCCATCCATGTTGCAGCAAAGTGCATGATGCCATGCTATGTAGTATTCTGTTGTGTATATTATGTATTATGCCATCTTCATGATCCACTCATCTGCTGTCAGTCCTGGCATTTTTTTTAAGGCTGTCTTTGGCAGGAAGAAGCACTATGTGTGAAGAGTGCTGGTATAGGGCACAGGAGAAAATTCCTATTGAATCTGGAGCTAGAAATTCAGTAACTAGCCAATGTTCATAGTTGAACGAGAAAAGTGCATTTGGGAATTGAAGATGCACCAGAATGCAGTGTGAATACCTGCTTCCTATTAATCTTGTCTTCACTATACTTTTGCCACCTTCCCTGACTTCATGTGAATCTCATCTGGGTCTTGAATTGTTCATCTTTCTTCTGAGGTCAACTCAGTCTTAATGGGCCGTGAGGAGGACATTATGCGCACAACTGTGTGTGTGTGTGTGTGTGTGTGTGTGTGCATGTTTTTGTTTCTTTTTAGTATTTTTTTGTGAAGCAGTAGCAGAGTGGGAAGATGGCTGCTTTTCTACCACCTTTAACTTCCTTACACCATTCTTTCTCCTGAAACTCTTAGCACCTCTGTTCTGTTCCCTGTATGCGTAACTCCTGATGGATTTAGAGAGAATTCGTGATAATTGGAGAATTAGTAGGCAGAGAAAATTAGTGCAAGTTTCAAGATCTAGACTAGAGCAAAAGCAGCACTTGCAGCTGGAGGCTGACACCATCTGCTGCCTGGAGTGTTTGCTGAATGAATTATATGCAGAGAGGAAACCCGAAAAAAAAAAGAGAGAGGTCCAGCTTTGCTCTTGGGCTGACTGCAACTTTCATGGAAGTTTTAGATTCTTGGCTGCAACCAAACCTGCTTCAGGCCAAGACCCGTGTCATCATTCAGAGACCAGTATTCCTCTCCATCCGGTTAGATGTACATTGTAATCCAACCAGATTCATATCTGTTTCTAGTGGAACTTGCTGGTGGGGGTTAGGAGGACCATATGTGCCCTTTCCCCACACTGGGACTTAGTAATGAAGCTGAATCTGCCTCATCTGACTGAAAGAATGCGGGAAGATGGGCATGGTGAGCAGGCCTCAGGCCGATACTCAGTGCCTGAGGCTGTCAGGGAAGCAGTGTTTTTGATGTTAACATGACATCTAAAGAGATTTGTTATTTAAAAAAATGGTAAGAGGAAATTCAAGTGCAGAATGCTGGATACACATGTCGTGTTAGAATCTTAATTGTATGATGAGTAGGACACTGCGTTTGGGGGCAGGATTTAAAATGGCTTCAAAGGGAATCCTCCCAGAGCTAGGAAGAAGGGATGTGGCATAGGTGTCTGTTTTGTGCTTTCTTGGCCTGAAGTCTCTGAGGAACTAGAAGGATGTTTTAATCCCTGAATCCTCCTACACTTTTAGTATCTGTAGGAATTGATTCAGGAACCTAAGGGTACCAATATCTTTGGATGCTCTAGTTTCTTTTATTAAATAGCATAATATGTTTGTATGCATGACCTGCCATATTCTTCTTTGCGTTTCTGTTATCTCTAGGTTACTTCTAATACCTAACATGTAAGGGTTTTGCAAGTAGTTGTTGTATGGGTTTGCTTAAGGAATAATGACAAGAAAGAAAATGAAGTAAGTCTAATTGCAGACACTGTTCTTGGTGTATGCATCGTGCATGGTTTGTAATTTTCATTAAGGTTGATTGAATTTGTGAATATTGGACCCGAGAATATGGAGGGCTGACTGTACTGGGGCTTGTGTCTTTTTCATTCCCTGTTCATGTTTAGAGTTTTTATGTGATGATCATCTGCTTCCCAAAACTTCATGTGGTAAAAAGGAATTTACATTTTTTGGGATTAGTGATCCTATACAAGATTAACTGATGTTTAATTTTACGCCTCCTCATGTTTTTATGAAGCACTTTCTCTTCTCAGACAGTGGAATCTTCTCAGAGGAGCAGTCATTTCAGTCTCATTAATGAACTCGGAGAGTTGTGAAACGTAGGTTTTGAATATCTATTTGCCGAACTCCTATCCTAAACTGGCTTACGTGTTTTGGGAGAACATTTTTTTTATTGTAAAATATATATTTCTTGCACAAAACAGAAAATAGTGAATAGCACTGTACATATCTATACCACAGAGATAGTGGCTTTTTAAAAGTTTGGTGTATTTTTGGCTTATTTCCTTTGCATTATTTATTCATATTTTATACAAATTTCTTTCCAATTAACTTAATAGGATAGGTTTCTTCTATCAATACAATTGTTTTTACCTCTTTCAAGTTTGTTTAAAAGCAAAGTTATTTTTATCTATTATTATTTTTTATCATCATTATTTTTTTATTTTATTGACACCATCATGATATACAAAGTCTTTCATAGTTGGATTTTAGACATACAATGAATCAGGGTCAATCCTACCACCAATGTAGACCTCTCTCTATCAATATTCACAGAGTATATCCCATACCACCACCCTTACCCCAAAGACTGCCAGTATAATAGACCCATTTTAGGTTTTGATTATTAAAATTTGGGTCTCATTATTGTTCCATTATTTTTAACTTTGGCTTGGATATTTAGTTCTGTCCTTTTTTAACACTACCAATGCACCTGAGACCATTTGGTCCCGGGGCTCTATTATTTTATATTTGTTTTTCTCCTCCTCCACTCAGTTTCTTTCCTTCTCCTTACTCTGGGACCAAGGGTGTTCAAGACAACTCGCATTTAGAACATTACATTTCTTCATGCAGTTATTCTAAGTACCATACGTAAGTGATATCATGCTGTGTTTCTCTTTCTTCTGGCTTATTTTATTTAACAACATCTTCTAGTTCCATCCATGTTGCAGCAACTTGCATGATTGAATTATTCCTTATAGCTATGTAATATATCCCATTGTATATATGTACCACATCTTCATAATCCACTTGTCTGTTTTTGAACATTTAGGTTGATTTCAAGTCATAGCTATCATACTTAGTGCTGCAATAAATAGTGATGTGGATACATCCTTTTGGATGAATGTCAAAGCAGTGGTTTTAACCTTTGGCATTGCAACATTGATTATTTATCACCTTAGCTAATGACAGCATCCAAGCATTAACAGGCACCATGTTTCAAAGCTTTGTAGGAAGAGCTGAAGTTTTTGCTGGAGAGCATTTTATGCTTGTTGAAGAGAGCAAGTGAGATTGGATCATGGGGTTGCTTGAGCAGATCCCATTAGAAACTATTGGTCACATGGGCTGTTATTGCTCACTGGCCTTTACTATAATGGGGGATCTGGGGTTATGGGAGTCTAGCCTTTACTTTCCTGGTTGAGATCATTTCTGCTCTGATATAATTTGCATTCTGTGAGTTAAATTACCTGGAATTAAATTCTACATAAGCTACTTGTTGAACATTACTTGGATCATCCAACCTCAGTTTGTTAATCTGCAAGCTGGTAGTAATTAGAGGATTTAGTGAGTGTGAATTTACTAGTTTCTGCCTGACTAGGTAATCACCTAGGATCAATGATTATTGACCACTGCAGTTTTTGCTAATGCAGAGATCTTGCAAGCAATTCCAGTGTCCCAGTGTGTCTATAAACTTCAGGACACTGTTCTTACATATCTATTCATTTCTGTATCTAACTGGGTCTTTTATTAGGACTTGTGTTGTGTCCTGCATGAACTCATGGTAGAGAGCATATAGACTCTAAGGGGGTAATAACATGCTATACTGAGGCATGATTCAGGGGGAGTTTAGAGATGATTAAGAGGGGGTAATCATGAATCTCAAGTTTGAGCAGGCTTTGAAGGCTGAAGGAAGATGGCTTATAGCTCAACAGGAATATGGGAAGGAAAAGCATACATTTTTTTTTTCAGGAAATGCATTCTCTGCCTTACCTCATTGAAGAGGCTTGAGGTGTGCCTGCTCTTGGTTCTCAGAGGCATTTAGCTCATGCTTTATTCAGGACTATTCTATTCAAGTATTTAGGACCACAGGTCAGGATGCTTCCTAAACCTCTCCTCTCAGTAGTTAATGGGGATAGCATAAAGAATTGCTGGACACCATACTTGAGGTGTATTGAATTCTCCTCTGCACCTTTGGTTAGGCTTTGGCAACTTTGTGATCAGGTTAGAGCTATTGTGCCCTATGTTCACTCTAGATCTGGACTAAAGTATACACAGGGTTGCTGAGAGATAAGAGTAGGAGAAGGCAGCAGTTCCCATCAGAGAATGGGGAACTTTCCCTTGAATGCATAGAGCTTCTTTATTGGGTTTCAAAGATGGTTTACAGGAAATAGGAAGACTTAAAGTTTCAGTGCTGTAATGGAAACAAAAAGGAATTGATTCAATGCCTACTCAGACTTGGAGAAGTAAAGTGATTTACTCAAGTTTGTATAGAAAAGTTAGTGATGGAATTTGAACTTCTTCCCTTGCTAAAGATCAGAACTTCAGGAATGCAGCTTAGCATTCTGCCCTCAACCCCATTCTGCCTAATCACCACCTTACCTTTCACCCAGGAGTTAGTAATTTACGTATATGTATACACATGTAAACATATACATAAACAAGCTATATTGTAATGAATCTCATAGATGATACAGGCATTGCAAAAGTTTGATGTAGAACAGAACTAACTTCTGACTTTTGTGATTCTAAAGCCCACTCACTGACTGTACTTTTTTCTCCTAAGAGATCATCCCACACTCTAAATTGCCATTTAGGCAAACACTGGGGGATGGAATGGAAAATCAATGACCCCACAGCAGGACAAACTATTTGCCTTGGCAAGTCAGCCTGACTTGGAGCCAAGATTCAATCAATCCTAATGATTGACTTGATTCCTGTGATTCTCCCATTCCTTGTTTCCTGCTAGGGGTGGTGGGGGAGGGAGGCTGTGCTTACTGGAAAGAAAGACCAAAGATCCTTGTCCCACTCAGAGGCCCATGCCCCTGCTGCCAGGCACACGTCTTCACGAATAAAACCACACCAGGCAGTGCTTGGCTTTCAAAGTGGGGATTTCATTTTGCACCATTAGCTTAAATCAGTGGGGATTGAACACAGTCCATGAAATCAAGCAATTAGGCAGTGGTATTCCGGATGGCTGACATTGATGCTGCTGTGCTGCCTGTGTGAGTGTGTTGGGGAGGGGTCCCCTGTAAAGTTGCAAACTCCGCTCTCCTGCCTGAATTCCACACCCCCAAGCTCCCCAAGAAGTCTGAGATCCAGAAAACAGGACAACTTAATTAAATAATTTGCTCCAAACAAGTCACTCAGGAATATTTTCTACATCTGCTGATTGTTGTCAAAGAGAGAAAAGGCAAGCTGCTTTCAATTTTTCTTTTCTTTTTTTTTTTTGCAACGTATGTCTTGTAGTCAGTAAATGCATGTCAGTATGCAGCATGTGGTTTGTGGTCAGGAGAGAGAGTCTGAGTTATTGTGATCAAGTACTAGCTTCCTTCTTTGCTAAAGGAGTTAATGATGCCAAACATGGGATCTTTCTGGGAACAGAAGTCTGTTCAGCTGCCACTGCAGGGTGGCAGTCTTTCTTTTGAACTCATTTGGGACCCAAAGCTGGTTCTTCAAGGTGCCTTCACCTCTGCACTGGAAACAGGATTGGGGGGAAGTGCAGTTTTTTTTTTTATAGTTTTGTCTTTACCTTGGGACATATATATATAATTTTTTTATCAAAATTTTTTTTTTTTTTTTTTTGGTTTTTGGGCCATACCCAGTGACGCTCAGGGGTTATTCCTGGCTTGGGGGACCATATGGGACTCTGGGGATCAATCGAACCGAGGTCCGTCCTGGTCATCCGTGTGCAAAGCAAATGTGCTACTGCTGCGCTATTCCTCCTGACCCCCTTTTTAAATTAATTTTTATTGCATAGTTGAGTTTAAGGATTCTACTTCTACTTGACCAATAACTGATCTTTTTTAAAAAATAATTCTTAGTGTGACCAAAGTGAATTACAAATCTTTCACAGTAATATTTAAGGTTCACATAGTGACAATGAATCAGGGCCACTCCCATCACTACTGTTGTCCTCCCCCAGCCTGTTCCCAACATATGTTCTATATCTCCTTCCTTTGCCCCCTGGACTGCTAGTGTAACTGCTCCCCTCTGTGTTGTAGATTGAGTATCGATTCTGTTGTCGCTAACTATGGGTTTGGTGTTTAAATCTGATCATTTTTTTATTTCCACTCAATGTTCATATGACTGTTTGGTCCTGGTACCCTCTCTTCCCCCTCCCTCAATTCTTTTTCTTTTTTCTTTTTTCTTTTTTTTTTGTATTTTTGGCCACACCCATTTGATGCTCAGGGGTTACTCCTGGCTAAGCGCTCAGAAATTGCACCTGGCTTGGGGGGACCATATGGGATGCTGGGGGATTGAACCGTGGTCCTTCCTTGGCTAGCGCTTGCAACGCAGACACCTTACCTCTAGCGCCACTTCACCGGCCCCCCTCCCTCAATTTATGAGGCAAAACAAGATAATTCCAGTGACCAATAATTGAGTTTTATTAAAAAATAAAGGGGATTGACTTGATCTGTAGATCACCTCACCTCCTTCCCTTCAAAAGCAATGATAAAAGCAGAATTTAGACTCAAACATATTGTGACTCACACACACACATACACACACACACACACACACGCACACACAACCTTTAAGAAGACTACCTAGAGCCAAGAAACTCTAGCATAATGCAAAATTGAAATGTATTTTATATTTGAGATTTAATTTTTATTTTAAATATACATTTATATACATTTGTTTTGTGACTGGGATCAAACCCAGTATCTTCCATATGCAAGTCAGGCACTGTAGCACTGAATGATGTCCCCAACTTACCTGCATTTAACTTCTTTATTAGATTATATGTTTATTAAAAGTGTGAAGTTCTGAACTTAATATAAGTGCAATTAAAAAATCAAGTAGTAATTAATTACTATATTCCCACCTTAAGATAAATGCAAATTCAAAAGTAATTAATGACTGTAGTTGTCTGCCCCATGCTATTTCACTGTGAATTCCTACAATCCAAAGGTAAAACTTTCAGTTATTTTGGCAATTGTTATAATAGTAAAATGAAATAAATAAATAAAATGTTCTTTTATTTTCAATAATTTTAGACATTAACTTTCTGTTACTAAAGATTATATGTTTAACACTGGCTTCAAACATTTTATTATTCTTTGCAACACAGTTACTCAATGCAACATTGAGTTATTTGAATATTCAGGGATGGAGAGAGGGCTTAATGGACTTGAATGCATGATTTTTATACAGGAGGCCTGGCTCCATTCTGCGTACTGCCTGGTCCCCCTAGCACTGAGCTAGATGTAGTCTTCTAAGAACAGCTCAATGTGGATCAAAAATTATAATATTCAGTATTTATTCTAATCATATAATATGCTCACTTATTTTTTCTTTTAGATAGTGATTGTCTCATTTATTTTCTCAGATTCTGTACATATCACAAATTTAGCTTCAAAGTTTTCTACAAATTTAAAACAGATAGTATATTCTTGCAACAATTTTAATCTAGAAAGCCACTCTAAGAGTTTTAACATTTTTATCATCTTTTTTTTTTTCATTTTTGTAGAGCACATTTGGAGGTTCCTAACAAGAGATACCATGGGAGATCTTTTTTTGTTCTTTTTTAACTGCTCAATGTCTGAAGATACTTTTATTCTCTTTTTGTGCACTGATTCATGTCTTGGCTCAATTGATGCTTTAAATATGGGAATTTATAAAGCATTTAAACTTTAATTATCTACCAGTGTTACTGTTGATGAATTTGATTTATTCTGGTGCTTGATTCTTTGCATTAATTGTATACTCTATTTTTCTGTAAAGCAGTGGTCTTCAAACTTTGTAGAACATTTCGTTAACCTTTTCTTCAAGCACTTGTTTTTATACTTTTTACCTGTGGTCTTAATTTTAGATGTTTTTCAACTGTTCTTTGCATTTTTCTTTCTGTTCTTCTTTAGAAGCCACTACCTTATCTACTATTATCTATTAGAAAAGTTTTTGTGTTCTTTCCATTGCATTTGTTAACTCCATTTTGGGGGTGGTGGTTGGTTATTTTGCATGTTGTAGTCATCATGTAGTCCTTCATTTAGAAGTTCATTTATAAGACTTAAATGCTTGCTAATCATTAGCTGTACATTTGAATTTAAGAAAAAGGGCACTAAATTAGAAACTTTTTGTGCATGCATGACCTGCGATCTGCTGAACTTTGTTAGATAGAGACAGAGAGAAATGAGAGACTTATTTTTGGGGGACTATGAACTGTAAATTTCTCTGGACCCCCCCAAAAATCTCCTTGGGGAAAAAAAAGGTAGGGGAGAAGAGATAGGAAAAAGAGAGAAATAAAATGCCTGCCCCAGAGGCAGGTAGGGCAGATGGTAACAGGGAAACTGGGGACATTGGTGTTCATGGGTTATGGGGTAAGACTGAAACAAAATCATGAACCATTGTGTTTAAATAAACATTGTATGTACCATAGTGTTTAAATAAAAGTAGACAAACAAACAATCTCCACGCAGCCAGAGAAAGAAACACTTGCTTTGCACTTGTTCTTAATCAATAGTGAGTTAGCCTTGCTTGTGGCCCACCTAGGTTCGATCTCTGGCACCCCTTATGGTCTGAGCCCCTTCAGGAGTGACCCCTAAGTTCAGATGTAGGAATAAGTTCTGAGCACCTCTGGATGTGAACCAAAAATTAGAAAATAACAAAATAAGACAAAAAAAACCCCTTCCAATCCTTTGGTTTGAGGATATAAATGAGTGTTCTATTAGTTTCTCATGCAGCTTTTATGTTATATTTCACTAACAAGCAGCTCTATCCTATAGACTTAGTGTATTCAAGTCTGTCTGGTTCTGTGTAAAGGAAACTTACTGCTAGAGTTAGAAAGGGACAGTCACCTGGTATTATGGTTTCAGCTACTGGATTTAATTGTCCTTATACAAATTTTTTTTTTTTTTACCAACACTAATATTTAGTGCAACCTCTGTAATAGAGCTGAGAAAATCCCAGTGACCCACATGCATGAACAGCTTTGGATCTTGCTTTTTTTTTTTTTTTTTTTTTTTTTATCAGCTTGCTTCTTATAGGCAAAGAGGTTTCAAATTTTCCTCTCCCTGACAACCAGGCTCTACATCCATTTGCTTTCTAGTACAAAAACTGATTTCAAGGAGTAGAAATGTTTAATTAGAAATGTTAATATATTCTTCCTTCTCTTACCATTTTTTGCATGTGTTTATGGGTTTTTTTTTATAAGGTATTATACTTCTTATAAAGAAGTATTTGATTAGAAATGATTAGTGGTAACCCTTCTTAAGCATTCTAGAAACTTGATCAGTGGTAGTGTGGTATTTTCCTCACTTGGCTTTTAACTCTCTGAAATTCACTTTTGCCCCTTTGGAGGTTGAGTCAAGTAATTTAGTTTACATTCATTTCACCACACCCCTATCCACCACATTATTATTATAGTTTAAGTCCAATGTAATAATACCTTTAACATACATGATTCTTGAATTCTTCAACTTCTAGAACAGAGAAACTTTTATTTAATTTCAAGCTTTTTTTTCCTGTGATTTTTGAGTCACTGACAGTTTAAATTTTCTTTGAGGCCTCTGATGGATTTCATAATAACCTTTTACTCTAATCTTAGCTCCTTAATCATTCTTTTCTTTGTACTTTGCTCTTCACTGTAACTTTTATCTGTAATCAATCTTTTAATTTCATTCCCACCTTTTCTTCAGATATATCTTGCAGCAGTATAATGGCTGGCTGTTGGTCAATGGTTGTGTTCAGGTTGTACACCTGTGTTGGGAGCACTATTAATTTTGGAGGTCATAAGGAAAAAATGGTTTTGAAGGGGTTATGGGTTTGTGATGGCTGTAAGTTTTCACATACTCATTTCAGCTAGAGAAATATGTCCATTTATTCATTGTGGGCAGCTACCAAAGATGTTTAATTTGTGAGCAAATAACATGGTTTGTGGAACAAGAGTATAATAACATTTTAAGGATCTACACAGATGTGAGGGAGTACTCAGATTAAGGTTCCTGTTTCTCGGGAATCTTAATCTAAGATCTAGACTCACAGGTGTCCTCAAACTATGGCCCAAGGACCACATGTGACCAGCCTAGGACTTTTATCCAGCCTGCAGGGTGTTTTTGCCCCACTGTTTTTTTTTACTTTAAAATATTATATGTGCAGTGTGCATAGGAATTTGTTCAATTTTTCCATTTAAACTATAGTCTAATTGTCCGAGGGACAATGAACTGGTCCCCTGAGACAGTTGCTGTGCAATTATGTTTTCAAATTTCAAAGATTTTATTTTAAAAATTGTATTATTATTATTACTATTACTATTATTATTATTATTATTATTATTAATTTTGGTTCTTGGGTTACACCCAGCCAGGGGTTACTCCTGACTTTGTGCTTAGAAATTTGCTTCTGGCAGGCTCGGGGAACCATGTGGGATGCCCGGAATCAAACCACTGTCTGTCTTGGATCAGCTGCATGCAAGGCAAATGCCCTGCCGCTGTATTTCAAATTTCAAAGATTTTAAAAGATCTCTGAATCTTTGCTGGCTGTGAACAGCAAGGTGAAAGGTAAAAATAAAATGTTTTTGAAGGATACTGAGCTGTGCTGTTTCTAAGGACAAAGTAGAACAAAGTAGAACAAAACTAAGAACAGTTTATTGCTTTGTTTTTGGTTCAAAATTCAAACAAATTTCTACTATAGGTCATTGAAGTCAAGACCTACAGTAGCTATAGCATCTCTAGGAGAAAAGAAGGTCCGATAAGGAAGATAAAATTATCTCAAGGGATCAGAGCAGTAGTACAGTGGGTAGGTAACAAAACTCAGCAGCCTTGCATGCAGCTGTCCTAGGTTCAATCCCCAGAATCCTATATGATTCCCTGAACACTGCCAATAGTAATTCCTGAGTGCAGAGCCAGGACTAACTCCTAAGCACCAGGTGTGGCCAAAACCTAAACAAACAAACAACAATAACAAACAATGAACTGTGGACAGCACTGAAGAGGAGCTTTGCTGTTTCCTCAGTATGGGTCCTTTGATGGAGTACTGCAGGCCAGCAGTTAGACTGAACTCTGCTCTTCATAGCTGGAAACAAAGACTCAGGAGCTTAAAACTAGAATTTGTAGTAACACACAAAATTTAGGATCCAGGGTACTGCCCTAAAGGCTTCTTTCTGTTCACTACCTTCATTTGTATTACAAATTGTGAACAGGGCCCCCAGGCGAAATCCCTGGGGCCTATGTGTTGTCTATAGAGTAAGGGTTGGAGGGTGCCAGAAGAAGCTCTGGTGATTAGTTCCTTACTGCTCCTGGGACTACTCCCACTCCTATTCCTGCAGCCGCTAGATGTAGCGTGATGGTGGGGGGTTGCTCACATATCCACAAGGCATAGGGAAATCAACCTCAAAGGGCTAATCGCCTATCCAAACATTGTTGGTAATCTGCATCCCTAAAATAAACCCTTGAAAGATGGAAAGATGTTAGTAATTTCTGGCCATATGTGCCTCCTCCTTCCATACTCTCTCTCTACCTCAAGAAAGTAAGCCAAATGGCAAGAAATAAAGAAACTAATACATAACACATTTCCATCATTTGAGGTCTCTCTCCCCCTTACTGTCCCCCCCCCCACCTATGTAAACTAAATTCCTTTACACGGTCATGGCAAAGGAACATTAATTTTTGATTTGAGTTGTGATTAAAAGCAATACCATCAAAGAGAGAAATAGTTTCCATTGAAACAATATCACTTTCAAATTATTCATGATATCATAGAAAAGAGTGAGGTCTTTGAGGTTGGGTTTGGGTTCTAATCTTTATCTTGACTTAGAAACTGGCCTTATGTTATCATTACTTAACCTGATTTTCAATAAATAATAATGATACTTTCTTGCCTTTGTTGCTGTGAGCGTTATTGGAGTCATGCGCAAAGCACATAAGCAGGGATCATATACAAAACCTAGCCCAGAGAAGGTTCTCTCAGTAAACACCAGTTTATTTCTCTGCAGGAAAATAGGTTTTCTACAATGTTACTGGAGCATGCATTCATTAGTTCTGGTGATAAATTGATTATTACCCTAATCATACTTGCTTTGCAATTTTAGGCTTTGGGAAGTAGCTTGACATTGTCCTAACCTCAGTCATACTTCTTGAAGGTACCCCTAAAGGAAAAGAGTTGTTCTTACTGGCTTCCTTTCACGCAATACTTTTTGCTACCCATCTTTGACATGTGATTTCTAGTAGCTACATTTTCTCTATTATGTAGAAGGGAGACAAAGAAAGACTTCACTGGACTTTGGCCTAGGCAGCAAGTCTTCTCTTGCTGTTCCCTTCTCAAACCCACAGAACTTTTCTCATTTGGTGAGATATAGACGAGAATAGGTGAAATCTCCCAAGTGGTCCACCAAGCCTATTATGCAACAATAAAACTGAACCACTATTAGGGACAGTAAAGGTGTTTTCTGCCCTGTCCTCACCCTCCCCTTCCTTATCCACTTCCCTCCTCTCTTCTCCCCTTCCCGCTCCTCCCCTCCTCTCCTTCCTTCCCACCTCCTCTCCTCCTCTCCCCTCCCCTCTCTTCTCCCCTCTCCTCCCTTTCCCTTTCCTGCCATCCCCTCTCTTCTCCCCTCTCCTCCCTTCCCCTTTCCTGCCCTCCCCTCACTTCTTCTCCCTTCTCCTTCCTTCCCCTCCCCTGCCCTCCCCTCTCCTTTCTCCTCTCTTCCCCTTCCCTCTCCCTTCTCCTCCCCTCCCCTCTCTTTTCCTTCATTCCCCTCTCCTCCCCTCTTCTCCTCTCCCCTTCTTCCCTCCACTCTCCCCCACTCCTCTCCCCTCTCCTCCCATCCTTTTCCCTTTCTCCTCTCCCCTCTCCATCCCTCCCTTTTCCTCCTCTCCCTGCCTTCTCCTCCTCTCCCCTCCACTCTCTTCTTCTCCTCTCCTCTCTTCTCCCCTCTCCTCTTCTGCTCCTGGCTTGGGGGACCATATGGGATGCCAGAGAATCCAACTGCAGTCTGTCCTAGGCTAGCATTGGTAAGGCAGATGCCTTACTGCTCCATGCCACAGCTCCAGCCCAAAATCAATAACTTTCTTAAAAAAAAAAATCACCCCATTCAGTGTAATTCTTTTTTCTTTCTTGAATGTACTATAGCACTGAAGTATATGCATAAGCATATGTATTATATTGGATTATATATAATATATTATATATTCCAAGTCATTTAATTGTAAAAAAGCTCAGGGCTTACTCCGGGCTCAATGCTCAGAAATCACTCCTGGCAGGCTCGGGGGGACCATATGGGATGCCGGGATTCGAACCAGCATCCTTCTGCATGCAAAGCAAATGCCTTACCTTCCATGCTATCTCTCCAGCCCCATGATTTGATCTTGAAATTTTATTTAAGAATCTTATAGTGCCCAATAGCAACTCTTGAACTACAATTGGGTAACTATAAAATTAGAGGCACACAATCAGTACATAAAAATAAACCTAGACCTGGTTCTCATCTATAGAATTACATTTTAACCTGTTCTTTGATTTTTATTTTAGACCCTCCGGAAGCCATCTATTTGGTTTGCTCTTTTAGGATAAAGCTATGTTCTGGGGTCAGAGTGGTGTAACAGTGGTAAGGTATTTGCCTTGCATCTGACTGACCCAGGGACAGATGTAGATTTGATCCCCAGCATCCCAAATGGTCCCCTGAGCCTGCCAGGAGTGATTTCTGAGCGCAGAGCCAGGAGTAACCCCTGAGCACCTCCGAGTGTGACCCCAAAACAAACAAGCAAACAAACAAAAAACTATGTTCTAAAATGTGTTCTCTCCCTTCTTCTTTCCTACCCTCTCCTTACCTACTCTAGCACTGAGGATGAAAATCAAAGAAGTGAAAAAAGAAAATGGTGACAAGAAGATTGTTCCGAAGAAGAAGAAGCCCCTGAAGTTGGGGCCCATAAAGAAGAAGGAGCTGAAGAAGCTTGTCCTGTACCTGAAGAATGGAGCAGACTGCCCCTGCCATCAGCTGGACAACCTCAGCCACCACTTTCTCATCATGGGTCGAAAGGTGAAGAAGCAGTACTTGCTGACAGCGATCCACAAGTGGGATAAGAAAAACAAGGAATTCAAAACCTTCATGAAGAAGATGAAAAATCACGAGTGCCCCACTTTTCAGTCCGTCTTTAAATGATTCTCATGGGCGGGGTGGGGAGTGAGCCATGAGCTGAGTGAAAGGTGGGGCTGAGAAGACCACCCGAAAGAAGGGAGGATCACACGCACTGTCCTTCCTTTGGTGTAGGACACTCATCTATAGGCTTTATTCCTGCAGCACCCCTCTCCTTTTTCTCCACAGCCATGCTACACATCCCAGTATAGCCAATATTTAAAGCCGCATGCCCAGGTAAGGAAAACAGATAGATTAGGAAGCCCTTTAATATGGACCGTGTGGATCAGTATAACACTGAGACACAAAAATCAGTTCAGCCAGAGACACAGTCACTAAGTAAGAGTCTTTTTGCCTGCAAAAATAAGGGTTGATTTGAAAGTGAGGAATAGCAGTAGAGTCACTTTGGCAACTTTCTTTGTCATTACAAATTGTGAGTCTATGCCTTTGGAAGTAGGAAATTCAACTTTTTGTAAGACATGTCACCTCAGTGCCAGACTAATGTCTCTTTTAGTCTTCTTTAGATGGAAACAGATTCCTACCACACTTAGAACATAGCATTGGTACCCAAAATAGTAGGCCAGGAAAGAAAAGCACAGGTAGCTCCATGGAAGTCAAGGGAACTCATGTCTGCTATCTTTTTTATGCAAGTGTCACAATGTGATTCAGCTGGTCATTGGGGACATAGACAGTGCAGTTACGTTTGCCTCAGTTTATGATCTCACCTCCAACACGTGCAGGGTGGCATTTCCCTGCTTCTGTGAGAAGGGATGGAAACAACTTGGGCAACAAACCCCATAGTATGCAAGAGACAATGGTTTTCAGACTGAGAAGACAATGTTTAGTGTAATTAAAAAATAGTTAAAAATATAGAAGAAAAATAAGTTAGAACAGGATAGTAAGTTGCTGGTCAGGGTGAATTGTAATTGGCTGGACAACTTATTATTCTAATATTTTTTGTTCTTTTCCTTGTACATGTTTTGAAAAAGAAGACACTCATTTTCTTTAAAAGCTAAAAAACAAATGTTTGCATTGAGATTTTGAAAGGTTCTCTAAGCAAAACAACACCATCACCTGTCATTTGCTGGGAGATGGACTAGACTAGCCATATTGTTCCATTTCCTGAGGGGTTCTGGATTGTCCTGGGCCCAAATCAGCACCATTGGAAACTCAGTTTACATTCCTGTTAAAAATTATTTTATGACCTTGATTACCAATGGATTAAGGAAATTCAGAGGATTCAAAAAATGTTTGTCCACCCCAGAGGAGAGTTTCGAAAGCAAATTCATCTCCAAAGTTTTTCCTAATGCTGTTTTTCTAAGCTCTGATGTTTAATAAATGCTGCCCACTAACCCATTCACTAAAGTAAATTTACTCCTTTTTTTCAATATATAGAAATATAAAAGATAATGTAAATTTCATCCCCAGCCTGATTCTATGGAAGCTGCAATGAGTCTGTCTGGGTAATGCACAGACATCATAACTTCGATAACATCTGAAGGTTCCAGTCTGAAAATCAGTCTGCCATCTTCATTACCTACAGAAGGGTTGTCTTGTACAATGAATCTTTTACAATTAGTGATTCCATCATTTTAATGCTTACTTTTCTTTTTGTTCTCTGTGATCTTCAGTCATAAAATGGTGAGGATCTTAAGTGATTGGTCTGTAATTGTGAATGATTTTTAAAATGTGTATGTATATAGTTAATTAGAAAGATTCTACTTTCTTACTGTCAATTGAATTTCAGAGCAATTTCTCGAGTTCATGGATTTGGTCTTAGTTTTGGTTGATTTACTGAAGTGCAGCGTATGTACATGTTTATTTTGGCAATGAATCATGAAAGAAGGCCCTCTCTTTAAATAGGGACCCCTGGAATGGGAGATTTGTTCAGTATTGGCTGGTGGTGTAGCAAGGACATAGAAAAAGCAGCTATGCTCTGCAGTTCACTAAATGGAAATTCTCAGGTGAGAAGTGACATTTTCAGAAAAAGCTAAAATGAAATTGAAAATATGAATTGCAGCTACAAGTTTTACTTTAAGTATAGAGTACCTGAACTTGTACTATCACACCATTGATGAGACAAGCCTATTGATGAGAAACACACCATCAAAACTTGAACACATGAGCAGTGTCAGGGCACAAGGAAGCAATGGGCCCAAAGTTACATTATTATCACAAACTTTTCTTTTCCTCAACAAAGGATATAAGAAAACCAATGTGCAGAGTCATTGGTTCTTGATTTCCAAAAGAATTCTGTATGTAATTGGACAGTTCTCACAATTAGAAAGATTCCAAAATAATCTCCCTGCAGAGAAGCATGAGTTCATTGGTAGAACTCAGCTAAAAATTTCAAGTGTATTAGTAGTTATCTTAAGAGATAGAAAGTAAGGTGCAAATTTCAAGAACATTTATTTTTTTAGAGTCTTCTGTGTTTTGGTATTTCTTTGGCTGTGGTTTCTGTGAATTTAGCAGCAAGAACTTCCTAAAGCAGAGTCTACTCTGAGTACCATTTTTCATTTTGATCTGTAATTATGAAAACCCCATCGCTCAAACCTCAAATCTTTATTTTCTCGTCAGACTATGCATTAACCAGTGTCTGTAATTTCACTGATATGGTGGACTCAGATGATCTGTTTTAGAGGTATTCCTTAGGCAACTCCCATTAATAATATACCAATCCTTTTGTCACCAGCAGATATACAGGATGAAGTTGAAAGTCCCCTTTCTTTTATGTCTTTGATGTAGCGCTCCTCTTTTAGAACCTAAAACTTTTACAAAAGCTTTGAATACTGTGAAAATGTTTTACATTCCATTTCATTTGTGTTGTTTTTTTAACTGCATTTTACCAGATGTTTTGATGCTATCACTTATGTTAATAGTAATTCCTGTATGTGTTCATTTTATTTCATGCTTCTTCTGCCATGTATCAATTTTCACTTGACTAAAATCACTCAATTAATCAATGATAGTGTGAGTTGTGACTTTTTTCTCCCAGTGATACATTACTCATTCTCTAACACCATACATGCACCACCACCCCTCCCCACCCTGTTCTTAAGTTTATTCAATGATGTTTTCTGGTCCCAGATCAAGAACTTCTATTGATCAGGCACGAGTAGACTGGAGGAATGCCTGGGAGGCACCTCGGGCTACCCTTACTCCATTCCACATCTACCATCTGCTCCATGAATGACTTCCAGAAGGGTTTCTCTGGCTGTGTGCATTTCAGATCAGAGAAAAGGTTAAATACTTGCTTTACAAGAATGTAGTTTTCATCTCCACTTGAGATTTCAGACCCTCTTTCTCCTCTAGTCAATTTGATGTTGAACTTACCAGCTAAAATTTGAAAATTCTTTTATATCTATCTGGAGCCTCAAAAATCACACAATGAGACCATGTTAACATCTTTGATTTAGAAATTTAGAAGCTAAGACATAGAGAGACAAAGATATCCTTCCGTATTGGGGCTTCCAGGTTGCCAATGTCGCTGGAATTATAATCTTGGACTGCTGTGTACGAACTATGTCTGAATTACCTATAATTCAAGGTACTTGTTGAATCCCCATGTATGTTTTATGTTTGACTGTATGTTTCTTGCCTAAGGAAATTATGACTTTAAGTTGAGTAAGCAATTATAGTGATTTATTTTTAAGTTTTTGAGCCAAACCCAGTGGTGCTCAGGAATCAAGTCTCTTATTTACTCTACTAATAACCAAACCCATAGACCACATATAATTGTTGTTCCCTGATTAATAAGGCAATTCAAACTAGGGCTGGGAGATAGCACAAAGAACTGGAACTCATATTTGTCATGCATTTCATCCTAAACACCACTGGGTCCTACCAGTGAGGCACAAACAAATTTAGTGCTTTATATAACATAGACAAATGGCAACTTTAACCAAAAATGAACAAATACCCAGAGCCACATTCTGAGCACAGAGTTATTTTTCAGGCTTAGTATGAGGACTTGGAACATTGCATTAGAAAATTGAAAAAAAAAGAAAATTGTGTTCCAGGGGCCGGAGGGATAGCATGGAGGTAAGGCATTTGCCTTGCATGCAGAAGGACAGTAGTTCAAATCCTGGCATCCCATATGGTACCCTGAGCCTGCTAGCAGTGATTTCTGAGTGTAGAGCCAGGAGTTACCCCTGAGCAGTGCTGGGTGTGGACCCCCCCTGCCAACATAAAAATTGTGTTCCAGTATAGGACATTTTTTTCAACACCTGATGGGTGACCAAAGATTTTCTACTTGGCTGAAGAAAATATTGGCATTTATTTTCAGTTTTCTTATAGTTAATATGGAGGCAAACTTCTTTTAGGCTAGGTATAGAATTCATTGCTTCCTTACTGAAGCGCCACCACCATAACATAGACTTTTCTATTGCACTTTTAGTTCTTAGAAACAAAAACAAAAGAACAACAATAAAAATGATGATAAATGTAATACAGATGCAACTCAACTTTAACTATTGGAGTTGTGCTGGAGTTTGGGGTCTCTAAAATCAGGACTGTTTGAGCCTTGCCTTGTGTCTAAGCAATGCTAGCTTAATAATATCCAGGCGATTTTTGCATGTTAAAATTTGTTACTCGGAGAGAAGAGTTATCAGCTATAAAGAAAAATGTTTTCTTTGTTCTTTCCACAGTATTTCCAACTGATCCCCATTAACTAATACCAAACAAGAATAAATTCAGACCTCCAAAAAAGTCTGCAACAATAGTAAATGTGTGAGTTGGAGAAAAGGATATAACAATAATCCTTTGTCTTTTATATTTTGTCGCAGTATCTCACTAGAAAGTTGTGCAAAGTAAAAACCCAGTAGATTGCTGACATCTGAAAGAGCAAGCATACTAGTCGAAGTTCAGGTTCTAGGTTCCCAAAGTAGACTTGGATCTGAATTTCTAGGTGTAGGAAGACAGAAATTGAGTTAGCGTTCTCCCCTTGGTAATACTGACATGCTACAAATTTGAGAGTAATTCTACCATTTGGTGTGATAGAATGATTCTGTCACATATGGTTATAACTAGGCAGTGAGTTATTCTGTCACCTATGATTTCTTTGAGATTCAGCGTTTCCCAAAGTAGATGCTACAGCCCCATGAACAGTGCTGGAATAATCCAATGCAGAACTATAGAAACCTCAGATACAATTACGGGATAATTTCCATTTGTTTGCTTAAGAAATATAAATTTCTAGAGGGGTATTTTCTTCCTTCTTTCTTTTCTTTTTTGAATTTCAATAACTTTATTTATTTATTTATTTATTTATTTATTTATTTATTTACTGTTTGTTTTTGGTCACACCTGGAGGTGCCCAGGGGTTACTCCTGACTCTGCACTCAGAAATTGCTCTGGCAGGCACGGGGACCATATGAGATGCCGAGATTCGAACTACCATCCATCCTAGATTGGCTGCATGCAAGGCAAATGCCCTACCGCTGTGCTATCTATTCAACCCTTCAATAACTTTGTTGAAAGGTATGTGCCAGGGCTGGAGCAGTGGCGCAAGTGGTAAGGCATCTGCCTTAGTACCAAACATAATGCTCATTAGGTAGGTTACTGCTGTCAACTCAAAATTAACCCAACGTAACCCAAAATTTGAAATATATGAACTGTTTGGGAAAACTAAAATGTTACTCACATAACATGTAGACTCATACATGATTCTACAACAGTCTTAAGCAATACTGTGGTTCTTTGGCTTTGTTTTTCCCCTTCATTTTTACCCATAACATGATGGCAGTGAGTAACTGTTTATAATGCTTCCAACACTATCAATCTCCTTACATACATGACCTAATAGAATACTACCTTAGCAACTCATAATCAGGAACATGTCTAATTTCTTAAAACTCTTTTGGCACAATAGGGGCAATTAGTCAAAGTATATTCTCTTTAAGCAAAATTCTAAATTAGAAGCAATGGCAGTTTTTTCTTTTCTAAAAAGGGGGTGCAAGGTCAAATAAGTGTAGCAAGCCCTGAATTGTAGGTAGATTTCTTTTCTTTTTTCTTTTTTGTTTTTGTTTTTGTTTTTTTGGGTCACACCTGGCAGTGCTCAGGGGTTACTCCTGGCTCTATGCTCAGAAATCACTCCTGGCAGACTCGGGGGATCATATGGGATGTCGGGATTTGAACCACTGTTCTGCATCTAAGGCAAATGCCTTACCGCTGTGCTATCTCTCCAGCCCCGTAGGTAGATTTCTGACATTTTTAGATATATTGTGGGGAAAATGACTGAGAAACATGGTTACTATTGTGTCCTTTTATGCCCTTTACAACTGGTGAGAGCAGCTAACCATAGAATTACAGAAGAGGGGCCAGAGAGAGAGTACAGTGGTAGGGTGTTTGCCTTGCATGTGG
The DNA here is from genome assembly GCF_024139225.1 of Suncus etruscus. NCBI lineage: Eukaryota > Metazoa > Chordata > Mammalia > Eulipotyphla > Soricidae > Suncus > Suncus etruscus. The sequence continues at coordinate 150,279,381 of NC_064851.1, read as the reverse complement.
CTGACATGGGACAGACCCAGGTTTGATTCCTGGTATCCCATATGGTCCCTGAGCCTGCCAGAAATGATTTCTGAGAGCAGAAGCAGGAGTAATCCCTGAGAGCCACCGGGTGTGGCCCCAAACAAAACAAAACAAAACAAAAAATCACAGAAGAGCTGGGTGCTGTAGAGATGCAGGGCATGGCTTCAGTTCTCAGACTCGGTGAAGCTGAAGTACTGCTTTTCTAATGGGCTCCCTAATGGTTTTTGAAGAGCAAAGCTATAAGGAGCTTAGGAGAAGGACTGTCAAGGCTTTCTTATTCCTCTTGTAGCAATGCTAACTCTGGTATCTCAAAATATCAGCCACTTTGTAATGGAAAGAAAACTGGGGAAGTTTTAGTTATTAATTCTAAGCCGGGACTCTCAATCTACTTATTAGATTCTATTTTGTTTTAGACTTCGAGGGTTGGTTGCTCTTTTCTTCAGACTTCACTAAATTTCAGAAAACTCAGAGCTCTCTGTTTTCTTCAATAGAGTAAGCAATATAAGCCATTGCCCTTTACCTAACTCCCTAAATAGCCAGAACTGGAGCTAGTCAGGGGTCATCTAACTTAACCAACCAGTGGAGTTCACCTGGATAGCTGAAGTACTACCCAAACTGGACAACAGAATTTGAATCTTTCATGTTTCATTCATTCACATCTGGACAGTTTCAAATTCAGGTTATGTGAGAAGCCAGGGAAAGGGGGGCACTGAAATATTTGGGGGGAATCCCACCTCTCCGAGAAATTGAGGACACCCTGCTGAGCAGAACTGATTTACTAAGGTAACAGGCAATAGGAATCTCTGTCAGCAAAAGCCAAGGAAGGTTGCCTTTTTTTAAAGTTTGGAAAAGATGGGTACCAGAACAAGCCCAAAGAGGAATAGAAAGCTTCTCTGTCTTTCTACATCTGTGGACTATTTAGATAAGAGGCTGTGCTTAATCATAGCTGTTTGCTTAAATAAAGGGAGGGAAAGTTGCGTGTGTGTGTGTGTGTGTGTGTGTGTGTGTGTGTGTGTGTGTGTGTGTGTGTAAGGAGCAAAAGAGGAGGTGGGGGAGGAGAAAGGATCCAACAATTTTCCACAGTTGAACCCGCCCCCACACACACACATGGTTTTAATTAGGATGACCTTCCCATCACCTGAGCACCAACATGGCGGGTGTGGGTGTGGGTGAAAGAATTGGAATTCTCAGGGTCCTGAGATTTCAAATGAGCTTTGCTGTGAGCAGTTAGTAAAAGTGAATGCAAAGAAAAAGTCTGTTACCTTTCCACTGGATTGTCTGGTTCCTGGACTTTAAAACTAAGTGCAAGAAACCTGACTACTAGATAGCCAGGTGGCATTTGGTGACAGGAATTATCTGCAATACCTTGGGTTTGGGGATCTAATTAGAGCAAATAAAGTTCCAGAACTGAACTTTTTTTCCTTTCAAAATTGAGTATTAGGAAAAGGCACCATGCTGAAATGCTTTGCACACAACTCAAGTCAGATAAAAAATTTTTTTAAAATAGTAATATCTTTTAAATAAAAGTTTCTTCTAGCATTTGTTCCTGGGAGAGTATGGGGAGAAGTGAAAGGTGGTTTGAGGGCCTCAGCTCCATTTTTTGCTATCTAGTTTTCAGGAGACCATAGCAGATATTGTTACTTTATATTTTGCTTAGAATATCAAACTAAGAGGGGCCTGAGTGGTAGCACAGCAGGTAGGGCATTTGCCTTGTATTTGGCTGTCCCGGTTTTGATCCTCATGGTCCCCTGAGCCTGCCAGGAGTAATTTCTGAGTGCAGAGCCAGGAGTAACTCCTGAGTGTTGCCAGATATGGCCCCAAAACAAAACAAAAATAATATAGGCTGAAGAAAAAAAGTATTGCCTGCGCAGACCCATTTTCTCTTTCACAAATGTGTCCTGGTAATGACCAGAGTGGGTTCTACAGAATTAAATGGATTCCTTTGGGTTCAGTATTTCTCCTGGCAGCTGAAGCCACTGGAAATTGAACTTTGGCTGCTAATGTGGCAGGTTGTTCAGTGACTTCTAGCAGTGGTACATCTCTTCTGCCTGCCAAATCAGAACCTGCCCTGGCCATGCCTCAAGTGTCTGCAAAGGGTGAAGAGGAGGCTGTAGTAGCTGCTTGTAGACTAGGAAAAAACATAGCACCAGCCTATATGCTGTAGCCAACACAGCAAGAAATCTTCCTCCTAATGCCCCCTGACTCGTCAACCACTGCAAGTAAACTCTATTCTCTTATAATTATTTCATGCTGTTTTTTTGCAGTCAGATTCTTCCTTGCTGCCATGCCAGAACTGATGGCTGTCTTTGATGCTGAGGCAGGAGATGTTTGATGAAGGCATTGCACCATGCAGATCAAGTTGGGACAGTGCATATATTTCAGAATCCTGAGACATACAATCATTTCCACTGAATATGATGGAAGGAACGACCTCACCTTTGAATCCTTAGGGACTAGATGTGGATCTGGATGAAAAAAAGGAGTAGCTAATGAGTCTGGGTCAGTTAGATCTCAAGCAAACTATGTCTGTCGTTGTGGATCCTTTCTCATCTCTGCACTGGAGAACATAAGTGCAACACTGGACCCATTCTTCTTTCTAGATTTGAACGTTTTCCAGTGATTCTCAGATGGAACCTACAGCAGGTCCAGAAAAAAGTCTTTCCTTGCTTCTGACTCACTATTTCCTCCAGGCCTGGTGGGTGGAAATGTGTTTGTTCAGGAAAGTGGTTTCAACTGCAGGGGAAAAGATCCAACTTCTAAATCAAATCAAATCAAATGCATGTGTTTCAAGAGGCACACACAGATGTATGCTCACGCAGTCAGTCACAAGTGTGTCCGAAAAAAAGTCACAATCTAGCTCCAGGGAAACTCTTTTTACAAAGGGCAAGCTGCCCCCATCTAAATTTATTGCTATCATTTTTTGGTGATCTCTGTTAAGTGTTGAGATGATTGTGAGTGACGCTGGAATGTTTGTTCACTTGTAATTGCTTGTTTCCTACTGAAATTTCCATGCTGGATCCTTTCACTGTGCTGATCTCTTGCTTCAGAGTATTTTGTCTACCAGGGAGACCGAACCTGCCTTTGGTATCTATCAGGTGTTTCAGTCTAGGTCCAACCTGGGTAATTAATCAGGCCACTCAGGTGATGGGAGACTGGCACCCCCAAATTTGGGGCCATGAATCTCAGCTAGGACATGACTAGCAGGAATTCTTAGATGCTGGGCCAAACACTGGGACAAGGGATATTTGAGGAAGTCCTGGCTTGCCTCCCGATTTTGGATTAGGCTAAATTCAGAGTGCATTTTACACCCCCCCACCCCCACCCCTTCTGTCAGTTCCACCCGCCCCCAAATATTTCTGAGGAAATGAGACTCTTGTGTTTCTTATTCATGTGCACTTAACTCATTAAATTGTTGATTTACAAAGAATGGGTGATGTCCAAACAAACCTCTGGGGCCCCTATTTCAAGTCAGCCCCCCTTTTTTCTTTCTTTCTTTTTTTGTATGTGTGTGTAGAGATGGTATGTAAGAATAATGAGAGATTTTTGTCTTTGAACCAGGAAGTTACATTCTATCAAGAATGAAGCTTGGACAGAGAGACCCAGAACACGGACTTTTGGAATACTTTGAGTGCTCTCTTGGAGAAGTCCTGTGTTTCTAGATCTAATCAGAACCACCTGGACTTCTTTAAGGCACAGTCCCTGTCCTGGCAGTACAAACCATTTGAACTTGACCTGTGTTGAAAATCAGCCAGAGTACATTGAAAGACCAACATTCTTTTAGAGAAAAAAGTGCAAGTCGAAGGAGAGCATTTGAAATTACAGAACAGATACACTTTCCTGTTCTCTTCACCTGCAATTCCAATGTTATTTATTATTTTTTTTAATCACAAACACTAAGGTCTTCCTTTAGAAACTCAACAAGAACCAAAGGTACATGATGAGGGTGCGTGTGTGTGTGTGTGTGTGTGTGTGTGTGTGTGTGTGTGTGTGTGTGTGTGCGTGTGTGCATGCGTGCAGAGTGCACGTCTGTTTTGTTTTGGGGTTACACCCAGTATGGCTCAGGGTTCATTCCAGGCAGTTCGGGATTAAACAAGTCAGCTGCATGCAAGGCAAGAACCTTGGCTGCTATACTATCTCTATATCCCTGAACAATGGCATTTTAACTTCATCTGTGAGTGACTTCTTGGATCTCCATTTTTTTTTTTTTGGGCCATATCGGTGACACTCAGGGGTCACCTGGCTATGCGCTCAGAAATCGCTCCTGGTTTGGGGGTCCATATGGGATGACGGGGATCAAACTGCAGTCAGTTCTGGGTCAGCCGAGTGCAAGGCAAATACCCTACCATTGCTCTGGCCCCAGATCACCAAATATTTTTTTAGTAAGCCTTGGTTTTGTCCATTTCTTTTTAGGCACCTTTAAAAATTTTTTTCCTCAATTTTTGTCTGAGGAGCACATCTGTTTTCAGGATATGGATATAAGGGATGTTGTACTAATCAGTATTAGAGCACATAGTTGTTGGCACTGGGATTATACGTTTATTTGTTTTGGTGTCTATTATATATTGGCTCTATTACAAGTCACTAGAATTTTCCATTTTCATTGGGCCCTTTTTACCTTATACTCATTATGCACTGTTAAATTGTGTGGTCCTACTTTGCCTCATATTATTTGTTCCTATTTCTGTAATGTCTATTATCATTTCAACTAGTTTGTGGACACCATAGGATAGAATACTAGAAGTAACATGTGTTTATGGGTTGGTGAAATAAAATAGCACAGGGGTTTTAATCATTTGCTTTGAATAAAGCTGACCCTGATTCTATCTAGCTACAGCACTGCTTATGATTCCCATAGCCCTGACAAGAGATTTCCCTGAGTAATTATTGAGAATGGCTTGATGTGGCTCCAAAACAAAAATAATCCTACTGTGCATTATACTTGTATTAAATATTAGTTGTATTATATACACAAATATAATGAAATGCATGCCTATCTCTTAAATTTGTAATAAGATATATTATACATATATAATGCTAGGTCTGTGTTAATCTTTCTAACTTCTCTTATACTATGCATGATATTTATCACATGATCTGTACTCAAGGAACTTGTATTGATTGGGTGGGACTGGGCAAGGCCTCAAAGGGCTGTAATACATGCTTTGCAAGTAGGATGCTAGGTTGGATACCCAGCACCCCAAGTGAAAAGAAATTGCTCTAAAGGGACAGAGGTTGGACAGCATTCCCATAGATTTGTTATTACTACCTTGGAGCCTCTTCTGCCCTCCTATTGGCACTGTAGGGTTGAATATATCTTTAAATAAACCAACTTTGTTCTGTTTTTCAGCCATTGTTGGTGAGTGATGCATTTATGACTATAGTGTGTGTGTGTGTGTGTGTGTGTGTGTGTGTGTGTGAGACAGGGCTCCCAAGCAGTGTTCAGGAAACCCAGGGTCTCCAGTATTCAGCCACCTCTTGGGGCTCCTTAGCCAACTCTGTCCGTGTTTAGGGGCTTCAGAACTGCATCAGGAACCATTTAGTGCCTGAGATCAAATTGGAATTAGCTTCATGCAAGGCATACGCCTTAACCCCTGCATTATTTCTCCAGTCCCCATGATGGTATATTAATGTGCTAAAGTTTGTCTGGCTTCACAGATGGTGTCCATAAACTGCTGACATACCATTGAAATTAAGAAAAATCTGGTTTCCTGGTATTTCTTTGGCAAAAATACCAGTAACTGACATTGAATCAGAATCAGTTCATGATGCATAAAGCCAGGACCTTGAATGCAGCACTTTCTTATAGAAGGTTTTCAACTTTTAATCCTTCAGAGTAATTAAATGCCTGCATTTGATCCACATCCCTTCAGACCATTTATTGATTTTTCAGGAGAATCTCTTCTGAGGTAAGAACTAAACATCTGAGATGACTGAAAGTCTGGGACATTTTCTCCTAAATATGTCATTCATTTTGTATTCATTTTTTGTTTGTTTTGTTTTTGAAGTAAGAACAGATTTTATTTGGAGGTACTGAAAAAGGGGAGGGAGAGGAGAAGAAAAAGAGAGACTATGGAGGAATGTGCTCAAAAGGGAGTGTGGGCTTCTCCAAAGGCACAGAAAACCCTGGTACACAAGCAGCATGAACGTAGGAAAGTCCACATCTCAAAGATGGGAGGGGGCATTGGAGATGCAAGTGACACATACTTAGGTGTTATGTACGTAGGCAGAACATGTACACCTCATTTTGGATTCTTGAAGTGAAATTATCTTTTCAGATTACTTTCTGTAGTATTTGATAACTCATACTCAGAAGGAAGGAAAAAAATTCCAACTGCATCAAAACTAAATCCAACCCGAAACAATAAAACAAATAAAAAACTAAAGGTCTAAATTTAACACAGGCCACCCATAAGTAAGGCATTTCCTTAATCTCCTGTTCCAAAATGTGACACAGAAATTAACAGAAAAGAAGAGTTAGCTACTGACCTAATCAACACTCACTCTTTTGGAGGCACACACACTGAATTAATTAGAGCAGTTATTTTTCTTTTTCTCATTAAATTGTATCTTGAGAAAGCACAATAGTTTTAAAATTAACATACTATTCTTTACAGATAATAAAAGAAAAAATAGATCAATCGTATCACATCAAAATAAACTAAAACTTCTGTTAATTAAAGAATATACTCAACAGAGTGAAAAGGCAATATTCAGAATAGAAACATTTAAAATAATAAATATGCTAAAGGGTTAGTATTGATAATACAAGAAGGATATGAGTAACATAAAGCCAGAACACCTGATTTTAAAATAGACATTTTTTTTCCCAAGAAGCCATGTAAATAGTTAATAAGCACATGAAAAGACACTCAGCATCACTAACCATTAGGTAAATGCAAGCCTAAAGCACAAGATATCTATCTCATATTCATTAAAATGATCACTATAGAAAAATAGAAAGTAAAGGGTGTTAATGATAAAGTTGAGAAATTAGAATCCTCATGCATTCCTGGTTGGAATGTGTAATAGTATATCTGTTATGGGAAATAATAGGTGTAAACTGAAAATAGAAGAATCATATAATCTAGCTATTTATCTTCTGTGAATATTGTGAAAAGAATTTAAGTCAAGATTATATATAAAATACTGGAGCAGGGGGAGATAATATAGGAGTTAAGGCATTTGCCTTACAAATAAGAGAGATTTGTATACTAGGATTCATAGTGACAGTATTCACAATAGCCAATAAAGTGAGAGGACATACAAAATGGGACACAAACAATGACATATTATTCAACTTTAAAATTTTTGACACTAGTTATTACACAGATGAACCTTGAAGATGTGAGGTGGTTTCTCCTTGTAGTTTTGATTTGCATTGTCCTAATGATTAGTAATGGAATGTGAAATAATCCAGGCCAAAAAAAAAAAAAAAAGACAGATACTATACAATTCTTTTTTTTTTTTTTTTTTTTTTTTTGGTTTTTGGGCCACACCCGGTAATGCTCAGGGGTTACTCCTGGCTATGCGCTCAGAAGTCGCTCCTGGCTTGGGGGACCATATGGGACGCCGGGGGAATCGAACCGCTGTCCGTCCGAGGCTAGCGCAGGCAAGGCAGGCACCTTACCTTTAGCGCCACCGCCCGGCCCCACAATTCTTCTTATATGAGGAACCTAAGTCATTAAGTACATTGAGATAGAAAATAGAAGATTTCCAGAGGATAAAGGCAGAGGAATGGATAATTGTTTAATGAGTATAGAGTTTCATTTGCAAGATGAAGACTTCTGGAAATTGATTGTATAACATATACATTTAGAAATAGTTAAGATAGTTTAAACAGATATTTTATTTATTCTTTCCTGGGCTTTGAGATGAAGAGGTTTTCCAGATCTGAGAGTCTGAGTTGGAAGTTCTGTGTTGCATATCCTTATTTTAAATTCTAGTGCTGTTTAGTGACCCTCTAGTGGAAAACAATGTAATGGAAGATATTCTCCGCCTTCTGCTTACCATACTGGAGATTACAAGAGAAGAAACCCCAAGTCAAAGTGAGCACAACTCTTATATATTGTGATCTCACAAGTTGTAAGCAAAACAATCTGGCATTCAAGCTTCAACACTCATGTGTGGACACTCACACAAACATATATGCACATATAAATACATGAGCATATGTTTTGACATTCCCACCTCTTCAGTAGATGAGACATCTTTCTTGAAATTACATTAGCTTTCAGCTCACCCTTGATTAGAGTGGATTTTTGAACTTCCTTCCCTGGACCTCCCAGCCTTAGATTGCTAAGAAGAAAGGTCATCCTTGAGCCTCACTGAGCAAGTTAACTTGACCTTTGTGACCCCATTGTTTACTGGGAGAGAAGAGGTGTTGTGGAACAATGATTCCATTTTAGACATGACAAGAATAAAAACAATGTTCTACTAATGAATGGAGAAACCCTTTACAATAGTTACCACTGACATGATTATTTGCTATATCATCACCCTAACTTTAAATTATTTCCATATTTCTCTCTTTTCTCTCTTCTTCCTTCTACTTTGACTCCTCCATCTTTCCTCCTTCTATTTTTTTGTTTGTTTAGTATTGGGTCACAACCATCAGTCCTCAGGTCTTACTCCTGGCTCTCTGCTCAAGAATTTCTCCTGGTGGGTTTTGGGGGACCACATGGGGTGCCAAGGACTAAACCTGAGTCAGCCACTTGCAAAACAAACAGCTTACCCATTGTATTATATCCACAGACCTTCTATGTTATGTTTGCCTTTCTCTGATTCTACTTGAAAATTAGCTTATGTAGTACTTTATTCTTATGCTATTACATTAGCTCACATTTTCAAGGTCTTTGTTCATACTGTGATTGTTGGAAGATTGATAGACTTGCAATAAATAGTAAATAAATTCTAAAGACCTAACAGTCAGTAATTAGACAATGTCTTATTAACATCTGATTTTGCCTTATGATCATCATACTTGCCAAGTGTTAATTATTCCAACAACTGTCAATAAATTATAATTATTTTATATCTTTGAGGTGCTATTATCATTACAAAGACAGTCAAATTACAATAAAGGAAAGTATTAAATCATGTACATCTTAAATTCATACAATGTCAATGTTAATTATATGTTATGCAGATATATTATATATAAATAAATGTATTGTTTTGGGGGTCATATCTGGCCATTTAACTTCAGTACTTATTTCAGGATTTGTGCTTGGAAATTACTCCTAGTAAGTTTGGGGAGCCCTGTGGGGTGCTAGGGATCAAACTTAAGATGGTTGTTTGCAAAGCAAATTCCCTACTCACTATTTCTCTGGCTCATAATTTTTAATAAAATCATTTAAGACAAAAATTATCTCAATTTTTTTCCATCAACTCCCCCTTCAATATTGCCATTTTTTTTACCCTTTCTCTTAGCTCTTCTTCATAGTTATCTACAGTTTTTTACACAGAGACTATTAAGAAGTGATGCCATAGGACCATCTTAGGGATCCTCTTTCAGTCTTGCCCTTCCTGTAGAATGTAAAGAAGCAAAGACTGAGTAGTCCTCTCTTGTATTCATTTTTTCTCAATCATCTTGCTTATTCTGCCTGTGATCTGGGGGTAGCCATGCCTGATTTATGGTAGCGGTATCACAGTGGAATTATAGGAATGCTACTTCTTTGAGGGTCAGGAGAAGCTTTGCTCTGGTTCATGGAGGTATGAAAAGTGGCACGTTGCGCCTGAATGCTGCCATTCATCCTGGTGCATCCTTAGGAACAAAACAGGAACAAAAACAACTCATGCTTGTTTTCCAGCAAAGCAGTGCATTCCTTCCACAGCTCACCACCCTGTAATCAAGCCTTGTGCCTGCCACGCACTTGGGGGTCTAAACAAAAGTGATTTCCCTTCACACAACACTAACCTATCTTCCATCTGTCAAGCCTGTTTCTCCATTTTGGGACAACTGGCACTGGGCTTTGACTCCCTGCTGGGCACTAAGAGGACTGAGAGAGATAAAAGGAAGCATACTGCTTGACAGAACAGTGGACAGCTGGTGTACTCATCTTCCAAAGAGCTTAGAGAGGCACCATGCCCTTAAAATGATCCACTTAGCAACCCACCATCTTTCTTCATCCTTTTGGGATTTCCTAGTTGGTGTCCATCAGTGATTGGACCTTCTTGGCACTTGAGGCAGGAAGTACAGACAGAGGGCTCTTTAGTTCTGCCCAGACAACATTGTTCAGATTGATGAAGAGGTTCTGTTGTTTGCAAACATTGATAAAAGCAAACCTTATTAAGTAGTTGCTGTGTCAACTATTAGGAAAGTTGCAAAGATGAAGCAGAAATCATTTTTGCTCCCAAATATCTGCCTTAATTTTCACAAGGAAGCTAAGATACGGATGAAAACAGTTACAGTGAAGTCTAGGAACTGAAGCATGTGGGGAGAGTGATATGGATGAATTCTCAGAGATCTCACAGTAGCACCATCTAAGAGGAGTCAAAAAGTGTCAGGAAGCACTAAAGTTTGATCTCAGAGAATGAATACAGTGAATAAAGATGATGGCATTCCAGCAGGAGTATCATGGACATGTGATATTCAGAGCAAGGAGCTGAGGCCATTGGACTCACTGACCTTTGAAACTTAGAAGGCAGACCAAATTAACATTTACTTCAAGGAAGCAGGAGATACTAGAAAGTAGGAACAGGAGACATTGGCCAGCTCTGTCAAATAACTTGTAAATTTTAACAGTTGTTTTTTAGCCAAGAAGAATATCTGTCACCAGTAGATCTTGGTGAGTGTTCCACCTAGTTTTGATCCTAGATCTGGCTGTTAACTAGGTCATGATGAAGTAAGTGTAGAAATTTTAACTTAATGGTGTCATGTTATGTTGAATAGAATAATAAATATCAACTTGATTTTTATACTTTTTATCCATAGTTTGTTTTTATGTAATACTTTATAAACTATAGATCTGTGAATGAATAAAAGAAAAACTCTTTTCTGATAATTTGGAGTAGTGACACCTAATTAATCCTCTTTTCTCCTAACAGGGCTCATTTTGACTTGGTAAGATGTACTCAAGCTTGTTATTATTTAATGAGGTCTATTATTTGACTCTGATCTGTTTCCCACTTCTAGATGCACAGATAGCACAAGATATGCTGCATAGCTGTGTTGGATTCCTACAAGTGAAATGGGCTATTTGGTGTCCATGACAGTAAAAGCCAACTGATATTTTATCTAATCACTCTTCATTGTCACTCTTGGATGGTGATTCCATGATCCTGTCATGTGTTTATCAGGCATTATCGCCAAAGGGGGCGCAAGAGAGTTCCAACAGTTGTCTAATCTTGTCCACAACATCCTAGAGTTCCACATCTTTTCCTGTAAACAATTTTAATATGTTTAATATTTGAAACTGGTTAATAAACAAACTAAACTTGGTCTGAAAGTAGTGAAACAGCAGCATTATTTTCAACCGATTGCTATTCTTATTCCTCTGAATCCTCATCCCAGAAATTCATCTATATTCTATAACTTCCTATTCCTCATTGTCATGTACCTAATAGTACAGAGAGTTCCTTTTAACTACATTCCACTAACACATATTGTTCCCAGTGTTTTTGACTTGTGCCATTATCACTGCTGTAAGATAACATTTCATTTTTATCTTGATTTGGAAGTATAGGTTATATCTAATGGTGTTCAGGGCTTATTTCTGGATCTGTGCTCTAGAGATCAATCCTAGAGATGTTCATGGCTTTTAGGTCACATATGTGGACCAAAGAAACTAAGCTTTTCTCTTAGCTTTGACAAATGTACTGTAATTATCTAAGATTTTAATATTATTGGACACTGGGGACTATTTATACAGGAATAAAATGTTATTGTCAATTTTCTTTTCTTTTCTTTCTTCCTTTCTTTTTTTTTTGGTTTTTGGTTTTTGGGTCACACCCCGCAGTGCTCAGGGGTTACTCCTGGCTCTATGCTCAGAAATTGCTCCTGGCAGGCTCGGGGGACTATATGGGATGCCGGAATTTGAACCATCATCCTAACGCCTTACCTCCATGCTATCTCTCCAGCCCCGTCAATTTTCTTAATCTGTTTAAAGATGAAAAATAAAATACAAATAAAGAGGAATAAAATTGAGGTAATTCAAGTGAATCAAATATGAGTTTTAGAACTAAAGAACATTATATTTGAAAGAAAAAAATCACTGGACTGGAATACAGAAGAAGAAAAAAATGGTGAGCTTAAAGACAGCTATATAAGCAATCTAAATGTCATGTTAGATAATAAATACCATCAACATACATACAACTTGTGTCCCAGAAAAGGGACACAATAAATATTTGAAGACATGATAAATAAGTTGTTTTAAATTAATAAAAACTAAATATGCTTAATTTAAAAAATTTCAAAGAATCACAAGTAGAAAAAGTTCAATGAAAATAACACTAGGAATATCATTATCAAATTTCTGAGTATATGAAAAACCGTAAATGTTTAAGAAACAACAGAGGAAAAAGATGCATTTATAGGGGAAGAAAGTTAAATTTTACTTCTTGTCAGGAAAAGGAAATCTAGACACGTTTTCCATCAAAGTCAGTGGAAATGTTGGGGAAGGGAGCTTATGTTAACCCAGAATTCTATGCACAATGGAAATATTTTCTAACATAAAAGAAAATAGTGGTGTTTTAGATAAACAAAAGCTAAAGGACTCTGAATTCAGGAGATCTGAATTTTCAGAAGTGATAAAGGAAGGTTTTCAGACAAAGACAATGAAACAAGATAGCAACATGGATATTAGCAAAGGAGTAAGTTTTGAAAGTAAAGATATCATACAAAACAAAAGGTATTTTCTTTCACTTTTTAATTTTTAAAAGCTTATTTGTCAAACTAATATAATAATAATAATAATGCATTTTGAGATCTATAAAAGTGAAGTGTACAATAATGATCATATACTATACTGTGTCTTAGAAACGAAGCAATAAAGTATTTTGTTGTGGGATTTTTTTATTTGACTGTTTTCTGATTTTTATAATAATATGATTTACCAAGTTGTTTGTAATATAGTCATTTCAAGCATTAAATGGTGAAACATCTGGGCCGGCCAGGTGGTGCTAGAGGTAAGGTGTCTGCCTTGCAAGCGCTAGCCAAGGAAGGACAGTACCGCGGTTTGATCCCCCCGTGTCCCATATGGTCCCCCCAAGCCAGGGGCAATTTCTGAGTGCTTAGCCAGGAGTAACCCCTGAGCATCAAACGGATGTGACCTGAAAAACCAAAAAAAAAAAAAATGGTGAAACATCAATCTCACCACTAGTGTGATCCTTCCTTCACCAGTGTCCCCACTCTCCCATCCCACTACCATAGCCTGTCTACCAAGCACAAATTCACTTTTTATGTTTGTACAACACAAAGGCAAATGGAATGATCAAAACACAGATTAACAAGGATCAATTTGAAATGATTGTTATGTGTCTAAAGTTACTAAGGATTTACTGGTATGTAATTGGTGCTAGTTGAGTCTTTGTATTCCTGTTTAGGCTTACTGAAGTTGGTAAATTTCTTTATAACCTTCCTATTAGATTTCCTGTGATATTACTGAGCTGACCCTACTATAAAATATTGAGGTGTCCAGGAATTCTAGATCTGAAACAAATTTGGTACCTTGAGGTTTGCACACATGGGCCATTTCTTTTTTGGGGGGTATAGGGCTATTGTAATTCATGCAGAAAGGGAATCTGCCCTCCCCCTCCTTTTATGAGAATGCCAGAGATACCAGCCAGGTCTGGATTACCTGAGAAATATCAATGACCATTATTTTTTTTTTTGTTTTTAATTTTTTTTAAATTTTTTATTTTTAATTATGAGAACAAAGATGCAAAGAAAGAGACAAGGTAAAGTCACAGTGGAAGGACAATCACCCATAACATAATTCTCAGAAGTCCCCTTGCTAATATCTTAACTTTGAAATTTCAGCCAAAGAACATTAAGATAAATAAGACAGAATCCATGTACAATTACTTTGTCCCTCAAGTCCCCAGATTGTAACACATTATATTTCTTAACAGCACACAAGGCAATCTAAAGCCATAAAACTTACGTAACTCCTTAAACATTACAGGCATAGTATTTTTCTACATTTCCATGTACATGCATATTAGCTTAAGTTAACCTCAAATTTTAAGTGGGTTCTTTTTAAGGATTAGAGTCAAAGAGCACAGTAAAAAGTGTTAGAGTGGCACTTGTTGTTTGCATAGGCCCACCAAAATATGAGGGACATGGAAAGGAATAACCTTGGCCTAAATACAAAGAGAACCGATCCCTGAAGTTTCCTGGCACAAGACCAACTCTAGGCTCCAGGCAAGCTAGATCGTCCAATCCAAGACATTGTCTGTAGTGCCAACACACTTTTATTTTTCACACAGTCTCTGTTGTTGGTATCATGTTTCTGTATTAAAGAGCCTGGAATCTGCATATCCTACATTGAAGTCAGGATGTGGAGCATCCTCTCCTTTCACCTCACAATCAAAGGGCAATGCAGGGAGCCCTGTCCTGTAAGCAGGTCGTTGTTGTTGTTAAGTCTTCTCAGTGTTAAGGGAAGTCTCTTTTGAGCAGGTCGATGTCTGAGCAGTGTAGGGTCTTCCGTGGTAGAGGATTACTTCCAGGTGATGTTATAGACAAGCCTGGGTGTCTTTGACCATTATTTTCTTTTGGAGCTCAATGGAGAAGCTGGGACATATTCTGTCAGGAAGATTGCTTGACTTCTTTATCTGGCACATGACACTGTTTGTCTTTTTTGAAGATCATTGGCCATTCATGATCTTGCCTCAATATGTTATATGTTATATGTAACGTTCTATTTAAAAATCATTACATTAGAAATTATGTGGGGCCGGAGAGATAGCATGGAGGTAGAGCATTGCCTTGCAAGCAGAAGGATGGTGGTTCGAATCCCAGCATCCCATATGGTCCCCTGTGCCTGCCAGGAGCGATCTGAGCATAGAACCAGGAGTAACCCCTGAGCGCTGCCGGGTGTGACCCAAAACAAAACAAAACAAAACAAAATTATGTGCAATCTCTAGAAAATCACTTGAGTTCCGCCTAACCTTTTTACACCTTTGATTCAGTGATTACAAAGTGGAATAGTGTCTGTCTCAACTTTCAGTTCATTGAAATATCACCATTATGATATCATGGAGTGATATGGAGGGATAGCACAGCATGTAGAGTTCTCCTTGCACACAATGGACCCAGGTTCAGTTCCAGGCAGTCCATACGGTCTGGTCTCTTGAGCTTTCCAGGAGTGAGTTTTTAAAGGTATTTTATTGAAACCATTGTGATTTACAAAGTTTTCCACAGTTGAGTTTCAGACATACAAAGTTTTAGGGCCAGTCCCTGTTGTGGGATATGTTTTCCTGAAAGTGCACAAACGTGGAGATGTGGGTGACATGTGCTTAGGTACCATTTACCCATGTAACACTTGTGTGCCTGTGGTAGAATTTTTATGTATTGCATAATAAATAATGATAAAGATGAACATTTAACTAATACTTTGGTTAATTAAAGAGATAACTAAGAAGTCAGTATCAAAGAAAAATACAATACTGAAAATAATTCTATTAATAAAAAAAACTCAGTAGATCCAATTAAATAAATAAACGGCATTAATAGTTTAAAATGTTCCCACTCAGAATAATCTCATCCCAGGAAAAATGTTGTGACATTGGAGAAAAAAATCATATAAATCCTACACAAAGTTAAAAAATGGCGGAGGAAGGTTACTACCCAATAATTCTATTATACCACATGACACAAGTTGATCTTTGTGCTCTTGTCCCATGTGAGACTACTTTTCCACTTCGAATCATTCTTAACCTGAGGGCACAATGGAACCCTGTACTTTACTACAACATTGAAATGTCCTATAATTATGCACAGGTACCATGTCACCAGGATAAATAAAAAATCGTATATTTTTTTAAATTTAAACACTAGATTAAAAGGTTGTTCATAATACAGTTTTTTTTTTTTTACCACAGATAAAATTGTTCAGGATTGAGTACAGTCACACAATGCATAACAACCTTCACCAGTGCATGTTTCCCACCACTAATGTCTCCAGTTTTCTTCTTCTCTCTCTCTCCCCTCTTTCTCTTCTCTCCTCTCTCTCCCCCTCTCTCTCTGTCTCTCTCTCTCTTTCTCTCCCTCTCTCTCACCCCCTCTATCCTTTTGGTTTTTGGGCCACACCGGTGACGCTCAGGAGTTACTCCTGGCTATGTGGTCAGAAATCACTCCTGACCATATGGGACTCCAGGAATCCAACCGAGGTCCATCCTGGATCAGCTGCGTGCAAGGCAAACACCCTACTGCTGTGCTTTCACTCTGACCTACCCCCTCTCTTAAATGAAAATTTATGGTGGAAAAGAGGGAGGTGTTTTGTGCATAACATGTTTCCACAAACAAACTATAGGTGTAAGCTGTATTTGAATCTTAATAAAACATTAATTTTTGCTTGCATGTAGGATAAATTTCAAAGTGCAGATATTTTTAGCCTGTCTAATCCTTGGCATGTGCTAGTATCCTTTCCTTTTTCTCACTTTGAAAGAGGATGTAGTTTTCATGTTAAGGAATATGGTTTTCTCTTTGCCATAGAAAGAGAAGAAGAAACAGAACCTGGAGAGAGTCTTCTCAGCCTGTGTCAGGTCCCTCATCTTACAAGCTCTTTTTGGTATCAAATGTCCCAGTTGATCGGTATTAGGCCCAATTATTCCTGTTATCTTTCATATCGTTAATAGTTTCATTCTCAACTTTTGGTTGGAATAAAATATGCATTTTATTTAGAAAGCCAGGATGGTTGCTAGAGATTGAATATTGCCGTGAAATCTTAATGTTGAAATATTCCTCCTCAGGACGTAATGCCATCCTATTTAGCAAGGGGGTTATTGTTCATATAATTTATTTAAATGAGGTAATTCTGGAACATGATGGGCCTCTAAACTGACATGAAAAGTGACCTATGGGAAGAATGAATACCTTGTGATGAGACAGACATATAGACAAGAGAGAACCACAAATAAGTTGAAGGTAAAGACTAGTGTGAAGTCAAGTAACAGCAAAGAATGCCAGAAAAAACTTCCAAACCAAGAGAACCACCTGGAACAGCTTGATCTTTCAGTTTCCAGAACTCAGATTCCATAGACTTCTATGGCAATAAGTCACTTAGTTGGTGGCTTGTAGGGCATTTAAGATAGCTAAGAGGAGAATTCTACAGCCAGAGTGATCTAAAGAACTTTGCCATGTCATTATATCAATGAGGAGGCTGTGGTTTAGAGATTAAATGTTTGCATAATGCCACTTAAATATTTGGGGGGCAGAGCTGACACTTAAATTCAAGTTTTTTTTGCCTCCTAATATACTCTTTCCCTTCACCAGTCTCTTTTCGCAGTAGAAGAACAAGCCTGCCCTTCTAGAGAGGCATACTTTAGACCTTCTCAGAAACAGAGTCCTCCTGGAGCCTAAAATTTATCTCCTCTGAGTGGATGTTATGAGTTTGGTGAGTTATGACTGTGGCCTGCTGCTTCTAGGGGTTGAGGTGGTGAGGGATCAAGACCTTGAGAATTAAGTGTTCAAGGAAGAGATGTAGGTACTTGGAGCTGCTGAGAGGCAAATGTACTCACTCTATTCATTTCTGTACAGAGCCTGGAAGTCTTCTAAAACAACCTCTAATTGTAGCTGTTGGGGGCTGTAAATCATGTACTTACTAGATTGCTGAATGAAAAACAACCCAAGACCAATTTTGGCACACTCTTTAGAAAGTCTAAAAAAAAAGAAAAGAAAAGAAAAGAAAAAAAGAAAAAATAAAGACCCTAAAACACACTGAATGAATAGTCATCACAACTAATTTGTGAGCTCCTTGTGGAAACACATCATCTGTATTTGTAGAACTTGGCTCTGATTTTGGCCCGGTCTACACAGAACTTAATTCTGTCTTGTCTGATGTTCCATGTTACTGTCAGAAACACCTCATTCTTTGTCTCGCCAGATGTAAAGTTCCATTTTAATATTTGACATAGTTCCACTCTCATTTGTACACTAGTTTCTATATTCTACCTTTTAATGCCTCACTGCCTACCGCTGTTTTTTTTTTTGTTGTTTTTTTTTTTTTTTGTTTTTGGTCTTTGGGCCACACCTGGCAGCGCTCAGGGGTTCCTCCTGGCTCTACGCTCAGAAATTGCTCCTGGCAGGCTCGGGGGACTATATGGGATGCTGGGATTCGAGCCACTGTCCTTCTGCATGAAAGGCAAACGCCCTACCTCCATTCTATCTCTCTGGTCCCAGCTTACCTCTACTTTTATTCTATCTCTATAGGTTCTAACCTTCCTTAGATGTCACCTATACTTGCTGTGAACCTATTTTGCTCACCATTTTGCTCAGGGCTAGAAAGAAGTGAGAAGGCAAGTAAAATATGAATTTTTGTCTGGTCATTGATACATTCTAAATTCCTATTAATTGAGAAACACTGAGCAAATAACTCTTTTTCCTGTGTCTTTGTAAAGCTCACTCACCTACTAAATTGTTTCTTTGATGAAGCCTCTTGCTACTTTATAACCTTCAGCTATTAGCATAAGACTCTTATTCATATTTAATCTTTCTCCAGATTAAATGATCTCAATTCTGATTAGAACTTCATTACTTTCAACTATTATATAAAATATAAATATACACACATATATATTATTTAAAACCATGACATACAATGCTTTTAATAACTGCTTCAAGCATTTTGTGTTGCTACATCATACTTACTACCAGGGTTTCAGCATCCTCCACCATCTCTAGGTACTCCTTTCCTCCTCTGTGCCTTTGAGATTCACTTTTATGGTTCAACACTCAGGGGCTATTTTCTTTAACTGTTTTTATCCCTTATGTGATATTCCACATATGAGAGAGGTCATTTGGTATATGTAATTCTCCCTTTGACTCATTAGTGCATCTGGATATCCTCCAGTTCTATCCATATAGGAGCAAATTACTATATGGACAAAACTTTATTTTTATTTTTTAATTTAAATCATTATAATTGGAATATTCACTCATAGTTGGGTTTTAGACATACAATGTTTCAGGACCTATTTCACCACTAGTGTTACCCTCCCTTCACCAATATCCCCAAAGTCCATTCCATGCCACTATCTCTTGCCCCAGCCTACCAACCTAAGAGGCCAAGTTTTAATTTTGGTTGTTAAAGTTTGAGTTTCATGATTTTATTGTTGTTGACTCTGTGACTTGGATAGTTAGTCGCATCTTTTCTTTACCCACCATTGTACCTAAGTCCCCTTAGTCTCTGTCTCCCATTATTCCACATTTCTCTTTCTACTCCACTCAATTACTTTCTTTCTTGTCACTATACTCTGTGCCAGAGTGTTTCTATTTATACCACTGAATTTCTTGAAGCAGTTGTTCTTAATCCCACAGATAAGAAAAGTTATCCTGTATATATCCTTCATCTTCTGGCTTACTTCATTTAATACAATATCTTTCAATTTAATTCATGATGCAGTGAATTGTATGATTATATCATTCCTTATAGCTATATGTACTATATGTAATAGATTGTGTATTTGTACCACATCTTCATGATTCACTCATCTGTTTTTTGACATCTAGGTTGATTCCAATTCTTACCTATTATACTAAGGGCTGAGATTAATACTGGTTTGCATACATCTTTTTGGATAAATATTTTTCTGTTCTGAGGATACATACCCAAAAGTGGGTTTGCTGGGTCATATGGCAGAAGTATTCTTAGTTTATTGAGAACCTTCCATACAGTTTTCCATAGGGTTTGGATCAGGCAGTATTCCCACTAGTAGTGGATAAGAGTTCCTTTCTCATCACATCCCCACCAACACAAATAATTCTCAGTATTTTTGATATATGTCAACCTTATTGGTGATAGATGATGTCTCATTGTTGTCTTTTTTTGGGGGGGTCACACCCAACAGCTCTCAGGGGTTACTCTTGGCTTTATGCTCAGAAATCGCTCCTGGCAGGCTTGGGGGACCATATGGGATGCCGGGATTCGAACCACAGTCCTTCTGCATGCAAGGCAAATGTACTACCTCCATGCTATCTCTCCAGCTCCTCATTGTTGTCTTGATTTGGATTTTCCTAATTATAAATGATGAGTATCTTTGAGCATATTTTCATGTGCCTGTTGGCTATCTGTCTTCCTGAGGGTTTCTGTTCATTTTCTCTCCCATTTTTATGGGGTTTTTAGATTTTGCAGAGTTAATCTTTGAATATATTGTATATTATACAATATCCTTTGAAGTTTAGGTCTTGAATTGTTCTGCCTATTTTCAGTGTACATTATGAATTCAGGCATGACCATGACCACAGGGTCTTTGATCAATAGATCAATGGATCAAAGTTGACTTTTGTGTAAGGTGTGAGATTTAATTTCTTACACGTGTTATCCAATTGTCCCAATAACAATTTGTTGAACAGGTTATCTTTATTCCATTTCATATTTTTGGATCCTTTGTGAAAAATAAATTGATATACTTAGGGGTTTGTCACTGAATCTTCTATTCTGATCCATTGTTCTAAAATCTGTCTTTGTTCTTATATATGTGCTCTTTTGATCACTATGGCGTTGTAGACCTTCAAGTTAGGTAATTAGATACCTCTCAGATTCTTATTTTCAGTAAGGTTTTTATAACAGGAGTCTTTTATAATCCACACAAGCATTTTAATTAACTGTTTTAAGTCTTTGAAAAAATGTTGACTGTATTTGGATAGGGATTAGATTAAATTTATATAGTAGTTTTGATAGATATTATTTTGATAACATTGATTCTTCCTATCTGTGAGCCTGGAATACTTTCCATTTCATTTTTTGTCTTCTTTATTTTAAGAGTTTCTCACCATTTTGTTAAGTTAATTTTTAGGTACCTGATGGTTTCTGACACTATTATAAATGGTATGAACTGTTTGAGCTCTTTCTCCTCTGAACCATTATTTGTATAATGGAATGAAACAGATTTTCGTATATTGACTTATAGCCAGCCACTTTGATGTATTGTTTTTTGTTGTGTGTAGGAGCTTTTTGTGTGTAATCTTTAGAATCCTCAATGTATGTCCTGATTTGCAAATGTGATCTGCAAATAGAGATAGTTTGACTTCCTCTTTTCCAGTTTAGATCCCTTTGATTTTCTTCTCTTGCCTGATTGCTGTTGCTAGGACTTCTAATACTATGTTGAATAATAGTGGAGACAATGGATATCCTTACCTTTTGCCTGACCTTAGTGGAAATGCTTTCACTTATTCAGCATTAAGAATAATATTAGCTATGGGATTTTTAGAGATATCCATTACTATCTTGAACAAGTTTCCTTCCACTCCTATTTTGTTGAGGGTTTTAATCTTGAATGTTGAATCTTGTCAAATGCTTTCTCTGCATTGATTAATACTATCATATAATTTTTATCTTTCCTTTTACTGATGTGGTATATAATGGTAATTTATTTGCATATATTGAACCATCTTTGCATCTATGGGATGCATCCCACTTGATCATAATGTATAATTTTATTATATGCTGTTGAATTTAATTTGCTAAAATTTTGTTGAGAAATTTTGCATCAATGTTCATCAGTGAGATTGGTCTGTAGTTTTCTTTCTTGGTAATATCTCTGTGCTTTAGAAATCAACATAATGTTAGTTTCATAGAAAGTATTAGGGAGGATTCCTGTCTCTTTAACATTTTGGAAAAATTTAAGGCTCAATGGCAGCAATTCTTCTCTGAATATTTGACAAAACCTAATAGTTAATGGTGTTAACCCATCTAGGCGTGAGCTAGTATTCTTGGGGAGATTTTTAATTACTGTTTCAATTTCCTTGCACAAGATTGGCCTATTTAGGCTATCTTGTTTATATTCATTCAGTTTGGGGAGATTGTATGTTTCCAGAAATCTGTTCATTCCTATTAGGTTCTCTAGTTTTACAGAGTACAGTTGTTCATAGTAAACTCTCATGATGTCTTGGGTTTCTTAGGTTCTTGTAATTTCCTCCCCTGAATTTCTGATCTGATTTATTTGAGCTCTTTTTTATTTTTCTTTGCAAATTTTCCAGTGGTTAACCTATGCTTTTTATTCTTTTATAAAACCCATCTCCTTGTTCCATTGATTCTTTGTATTGCTTTTTGGTTTCTATAGCATTGGTATCTTCTCTGGTTTTATTATTTATTTCTACTACTGTTTGGGTTTCTTTGTTGTTAGAGTACCAATACTTAAGTCATGTCTTTATGTTGTGGATTTTATCTTTTTCTTCTTTCTTATGTAGGCCTATTTTGCTATGAGTTTCTCCCTAATTGCTACTTTTGCTATGTCCAACAATTTTTGGTAATTTATTCTTTCATTCTCATTAGTCTCAAGGAATCTCATTTTTTACTTAATTTCCTCTTTGATCTAGCTGTTATTAAGTAGCATGTTGTTTAGTCTCCATATGTTAGAGTTTCTTCACATCTTTTTATAACCAATTTTTATCTCTGTGGCATTGTGGTCTGGTAGGATGCTTGGTATGATTCTTATGTTTGTGAATTTTTGTTAGACTTAAGTCTTAAAATGCTATCATTCTAGAAAATGTTCCATGTGCCCCAGAGAAGAACTTTTTTCAGCTTTGGGAGGATGGAAAGCTCTGTATAAGTCCATTATTTCTTCAGATTCTCATTAGGGCTCTTATGTTTTACTAATATTCTGCCTTTTGTATTTATTCAGTTATGAGTGGTGTATTGAATTCTGCCATTAATATCATGTTACCCTCCATGTGTTTCTCTATGTTTGTAAGCAAAAGCCATACATACTTCACTAACCCACCATTTGGTGCATATATATTGATTAGAGTTAGTACTTCTTGGTTTACTCTCCACCTGATCAATAATTAGTGTTCATCCTCTCTAATTACTTTCTTGAGGTTGAATGCAATTTGGTCCTATATAAGTATGGTTGTCTAAGCTTTTTTTCTAGTGACTTGTATAATCATTTCTATCCATTAACTATAAACCCGTGTCTATTCTGAGATTTTATGTGTTTCCTGTACGCAGAGATGGATGGATTTTGTTTCCTGATCTAACTTTTGCTCTGTGACTTTTAGTAAGAGAATTTAGTCCATTGACATTCAAGAAAACTGACAGAAAGGGGATGTTCTGCTATTAGTAGGGTTGTTACTGCTATATTTGGTTATTTGGTTTATATAAGTGATCTTTGAGTAATTCATTTAAAGTTAGTTTGGTTATTGGAAAGTTCTTTTTGTCTGAGAATAGTTTTTTTCTCTCTCTTCCATATAAATGAGAATTTTGTTGGGTTCATCCCCAACTTAGGTTGAAAATGTCTTTCACCAGTATTTTGAATATGTCTTTCCACTCTTTTCCTTTCCTTTCCTTTTCTTTCCTTGTGTGGGAGATCTGGTGTGATTCTTCTGTTCGTTCATATATACTTATGTTTTTTTCTTTTTTTCCCTTACTGCTTTGAGAAGTCAGATTCTCTCTTTCATTTATGGCATTTTGATTACTATATGTCTTGGTGTTGTTCTGTGTGAGTCTATTTTGTTTGGTCCTCTTATGGCCTCTTGGATTTGTGCAGCTGATTCTTTCCAAAGAGTGGGCAAATTTTCTATTATCTCTTCCACTGCTTGTTCTTTCCTTTCCCCTTTACCATCCATTTTTGCTGTTCCTATAATTCAGAGACTATCTTGTCTTTGTTCATTAAGTACCTTACATTTTCTTTCATTCTTTCCCTTCTTTTCCTTCCTTTCCTTCCTTCCTTCCTTCCTTCCTTCCTTCCTTCCTTCCTTCCTTCCTTCCTTTCCTTCCTTCCTTCCTTCCTTCCTTCCTTCCTTCCTTCCTTCCTTCCTTCCTTCCTTCCTTCCTTCCTTCCTTCCTTCCTTCCTTCCTTCATTCTTTCCCTTCTTTTCCTTCCTTTCCTTCCTTCCTTCCTTCCTTCCTTTCCTTCCTTCCTTCCTTCCTTCCTTCCTTCCTTCCTTCCTTCCTTCCTTCCTTCATTCTTTCCCTTCTTTTCCTTCCTTTCCTTCCTTCCTTCCTTCCTTCCTTTCCTTCCTTCCTTCCTTCCTTCCTTCCTTCCTTCCTTCCTTCCTTCCTTCCTTCCTTCCTTCCTTCCTTCCTTCCTTCCTTCCTTCCTTCCTTCCTTCCTTCCTTCCTTCCTTCCTTCCTTCCTTCCTTCCTTCCTTCCTTCCTTCCTTCCTTTTTCTTTCTTTCATACCTGGTGAGGTGCTCAGAGGTTACTACTGGCTCTGCACTTAGAAGTTACTCCTTAAAAGCTTGGGGAACTATATAAGATGCTGGAAATCGAACCCAGGTTGTCTCTGTGCAAGTCAAACACCCTATACGCTGTGCTATCACTCTAGTGATCTCAAACTCAATTTACCTGCAGGTCGCAGGAGGCAAAGTCAGGGTGATCCTTGAGTGCAAAGTCAGTAGTAAGCCTTAAACATTGGGGGTGTGTGACCCAAACAACTAAAACAAAACAAAACAAAAAAGATTCCTCCAGGGCAGGGCCACAAAATGTTGTATGGAGGGCCGTTTGCGGCCCGCGGGCCACACGTTTGAGACCCCTGGTCCTCTTTTTTCTTTTTTGGACTTCTTTATAACTGCTAGCTTGCAATTTGTCTTAAAGTTCATCTATACCATTTCCCTTTGCAGTTCTGCTACTATGGCTTGTTATATTTTTATTTCCATTATTCTTTATTTTCTTTAATTTCATTTGTATGACTTATTTGAAAGAGTTCTCCTTTGAATTTTTGACTTCTTAATTTTACTGGTTAATGCCTCCTTGACTCCTGTTGCTAATGCATTAAGTATTGATTTTAAGTACTCTAAATCAGATTCAGGCATTTTAATGGGCTTGAATATTTGCATAGTTTTCTTTGCCTGACTGCAACTGCAATTTACCTCTGTATTTTCTCCATTATTCTTTGCATTTTGTTTATTTTAATGGTAGAGTTTCAGTTTCTTCATTATTTAAGTAAATGATCTATTGAATTGTTTATACAAAAGGTGGCTAATAATACATAAAACAAACAAAACCCAGAAAACCCTAAAACACCAACCAACCAATTAAACAAACAAACAAACAAAAAAAACCCCACAAAATACAAAAGGTAGGGCTACTAAAACATCTATCTGACTTTCAGGCTATTTTCCTCATCATGCAGGAATATTTGAGTATTTTAAGAAAATTGTCAACTAGTTAACCTGTTTGGTCTGTTGGATTTTGAGGCTGAATCTAGACTGAGAGAAAGAAGTGCTAGGGCTCACCCCTCTGGAACTAGAAGAT
Source organism: Suncus etruscus (assembly GCF_024139225.1). Taxonomy (NCBI): domain Eukaryota; kingdom Metazoa; phylum Chordata; class Mammalia; order Eulipotyphla; family Soricidae; genus Suncus; species Suncus etruscus. The sequence continues at coordinate 150,254,001 of NC_064851.1, read as the reverse complement.
ATAAATTGGAACGTCTTCATGGGAATGTACTAGTGTCTAGAGTCTAGAGGTTGGCATGAAGATTCATCTCTAGGAAGGCAGGTTCCTCCCCAAATATAATGTATGTGGGGTCAGAGGGCAGACAGATATAGGACTTGCATTTTTTTGGGAATGAAGCTTGGGAAGAGGGAAGTGGTGCAGCTACAGGTTCTAAGTTCTCACATTGGGAAATTTTGGTATTCAGATTAAGCTCCAGGAGGGCAGGTCCATTCCCAAGCACGATGCACCTGGAATCAAAGGGGAAGGCAGATGTCAGGACTGGTGAGTTTCTAGGCCTAGAGTTGGGAAGAGAGGTGGCATGTAACTACAGTATCTGGAGTCTCATGTTGGGAGCAGGCATCATTTTTTGGTGGTGCTCAAGGACTATATGTGGTGCCAGGAATTTAACCTATGTCAGCTACATGCAATGCAGGCCTTACATCTGTACTATCTCTGTAGCTCTCACTTTAATGTATAGTTAGATATGTTTCATTAAGGTTTAGTTGAAAGAGCTTTGCTTTGTATTTATATTTGCCAGAAATATTCTTTATTTTTATTTTATTCATTGATTTTTGCTCTATGGTTGAACATCATCCCACACCCTGCTTACTTTATGATTTCTTTGTTGTCCTTTTTTTAGTATCATAAGATATGTAGTTTTGTTAATTATTTGGCTTTTTTTCTGTTCACTAATTAATCCTTGTATTGGTATAAACTTCTTTCTTAGAACAACTTTGCTGTGTCCACAGTTTCTGGTAACTCAGTCTTCATTTTCATTTGTTCCCAGAAATATTTTGTTTTCTTCCTTAATTTCCTCTTTGACCCACTGTTTATTCAGTAGTAACTTAGCTTACAAGTGTTTGAGTTTTTTTACGGCTTTCTGTTTGTGGTTAATTTCTATATTCAAAACATTGTGGTCTGAGAAGATACTTGATATGATTTCTGTCCTCTTGATTTTATTGCGAACTTTTTTTTGTCCCATTATGTATTTTATCTTGCAGAATCTATTTGGAAGAAAAATGTGAACTCAGCTTTTTCTTTATGGTAACTCTAGATATGACTTTTAGGTTCACCTCATCCAGTCCTTCCTTTAAAGTCTTGTGTTTCCTTATTGACATTTTGTCTTAGGCAGTGGTGAGAACGAGGGACTTACATTTTCTAAAAATATGTGTTACTAGTGATATATTTCTTCAGGTTTCTTGGCAGATGGATTTCAAAAATTTTTTTAAATAATTTTTATTGTGACCAAAGTGAATTAAGAATCTTTCACAGTAATATTTAAGGTACATAGTGCAATAAATCAGGGCCTTTCCCACCACCAGTGTTGTCCTCCCTCTACCCCTATTCCCAGCATGCATCCCGTATCTCCCTCACTTGCCTCCTGAACTTTTGACAGATGTTTTTATAAATTTTGATGGATTTTAACCTGGTGGGTGTACATAATGATTGTTATTCTTTTTAGACTCATTTATGTAATGTTCAATCATGTCTCTTATAACTTTTTAATTTGAAATACATATTGTCTGATATAAGTATAACTTCCTGGTCTTTTATGGGTAGATATTTGTCTGTAATGTTGTTTTCTAACGTTTTATACTAAATTTGTGTTTATCAGAAATGTTTAGGTATTTTTCTTTTAAGTAGCAATTAGTTAGGATAAAATTTACTTATTTATTTATTTTTGGTTTTGGGGCCACACCCGGTGATGCTCAGGGGTTACTCCTGGCTATGCACTCAGAATTTTTTTAATATATATTTTATTTAAACACCTTGATTACATACATGATTGTTTGGGTTTCAGTCATGTAAAGAACACCACCATCACCAGTGCAACATTCCCATCACCAGTGTCCCAAATCTCCCTCCTCCCCACCCCACCCCTGCCTGTACTCTACACAGGCCTTCTATTTCCCTCATACATTCTTATTATTAGAATAGTTCAAAATGTAGTTATTTCTCTAACTAAACTCATCACTCTTTGTGGTGAGCTTCCTGAGGTGAGCTGGAACTTCCAGCTCTTTTCTCTTTTGTGTCTGAAAATTATTATTGCAAGAATGTCTTTCATTTTTCTTAAAACCCATCAACGAGTGAGACCATTCTGCATTTCTCTCTCTCTCTCTCTCTGACTTATTTCACTCAGCATATTAGAGTCCATGTACATCCATGTATAGGTAAATTTCATAACTTCATCTCTCCTGACAGCTGCATAATATCCTATTGTGTATATGTACCACAGTTTCTTTAGCCATTCATCTGTTGAAGGGTATCTTGGTTGTTTCTAGAGTCTTGCTATGGTAAATAGTGCTACAATGAATATAGGTGTAAGGAAAGGATTTTTGTATTGTATTTTTGTGTTCCTAGGGTATATTCCTAGAAGTGGTATAGCTGGATCGTATGGGAGCTCGATTTCCAGTTTTTGGAGGAATCTCCATATTGCTTTCCATAAAGGTTGAACTAGACGGCATTCCCACCAGCAGTGGATAAGAGTTCCTTTCTCTCCACATCCCTGCCAACACTGTTTGTTCTCATTCTTTGTGATGTATGCCAATCTCTGGGGTGTGAGGTGGTACCTCATAGTTGTTTTGATTTGCATCTCGCTGATGATTAGTGATGTGGAGCATTTTTCATGTGTCTTTTGGCCATTTGTATTTCTTCTTTGTCAAAGTGTCTGTTCATTTCTTCTCTCCATTTTTTGATGGGATTAGATGTTTTTTTTTTTTTTTGAAAGTTCTGTCAGTGCCTTGTATATTTTGGAGATTAGCCCCTTATCTGATGGGTATTGGGTGAATAGTTTCTCCCACTCAGTGGGTGGCTCTTGTATCCTGGGCGCTATTTCCTTTGAGGTGTAGAAGCTTCTCAGCTTTATATATTCCCGTCTGTTAATCTCTGCTTTCACTTGCTTGGAGAGATGCACTCAGAAATTACTCATGGCTTGGTGGACCATATGGAATGCCAGGGGATCGAACCGAGGTCTGTCCTAGGTCAGCTGTGTGCAAGGCAAACACCCTACCACTGTGCCACCACTACAGCTCCTAGGATAAAATTTATGAACCATTAAAACACTGTTGTGAGTTCAGATCATTGATGTTGAAAGATTATTGGGATGAAAAATTATTGGCATCATTTTCTAGTAATTATAAATGTTTGTGAATTTTTTCTTCCCCTTTATTTATTTTGAATTTTCCTCCCACACCTGGCAGTATTTATGGCTTACTCTAGGTTTTGCACTCAGGTTTTTACTTTTTTGCAGTATTCAGGGGACCATATGGGGTGTCATGGATCAAACTTCTATCAGCTGTATGCAAGACAAACTCCTCACTCAGTGTATTGTCTTGCTGGCCCCTATCTTGTCCTTCATAGAAGACAATTTATTAATTAAAAAGTTTAATGGTTATAAACTTTGTTGGCCTTTTTCTTGTCCATAGTGCTTTGCATCACTTCTTCAAATTTGGAATATCCTATCTGGATAGGTTTAGCGATTTTATTTTAGCTAATTTGTTTGATATGGCAAATTATCTTCTGTTCTATAGAGTTTCATTTGATAAATACACTGTGAAATTTAAGGATTCTTATGTAAATTTGTTCTTTGTTCTTGCTGCTATGAGAATTATAACATCATCTTTGGTTACATCATCTTTAATTACAGTGTTTCTTTAGATGTTAGTATTTGGGTATATTTTATTGCAAACTTTTTGAGTGTTTGTAATATGGATGTATGACTCAATACTCAGATTGCATAAAGTTCTCAACTATAATTTCTTTGATCAATAGCTTTGTTCATCCTTTCTTTCCTTTTCTTCAGGGACTTTAATAATTCAGATACTGTCTTTTAAAAGTTATCGCATAATTCTCATAATTCTCCGATGTTATCTTCATTCTTTCTATTCCTTCTCTTCTTTATTGATCGTTTGTTGCATCTTATCCTCTGACAAACTGGTTTTGTTCCTCTCACTCGGAAGCTGAGAATCAGTTCATCTCCACAATTTGTTAGCATTTTACATTCATTTCATTTATATAAAATTAATAATTAGAGGCAGATATATTCTACAGTGCAATACAACAGATTGTGGCTGAAGACAGTGAAACTATTCTACTTATTTATATTTGCTTTGTTTTGGGTTTGGGGTTACACCCAGTTGTGATTAGGCCTTATTCCTGGCTCTGTGCTCAGGGATCAACTCCTGATGTGCTTGAGGACCATATGGAGTGAAAGAGATCAAACCTGGATCAGTCACATGTATGGCAAGAGCCCTGCTGGCTGTACTATATTTCTGGTCTTGTGGTGAAACTATTCTGTATCTTTGGTTACAAATTAGTATGGTTATTTAAATGAATCAAACTAAATAATTTATATTAATTTTAATGTGCACTAATTATATATAATAAAAAATAAAACAGGCTTTGCCAATTCTTCTGGCTTTGTGAACTGGTTTCTGAGTTACTTCTAAGTTTGAGTATACTTTTTTTTATTTCTATTGTAAAAAAAGTGAATTAAAAATCTTTCACAGTAATATTTAAGGTACATAGTGACAATGAATTGGGGACATTCCCACTAGGTTTGAGTCTTCTTTTCTACAACATGAAGGACACTAGAAAAAATTTCAGTTATGATATAGCTTGATTTTACAAGTTTTTAATTATCTAAAAGAAAAGAATGAACATTTTAAACAAATAATAGGAAGAGATAACACTTCATATTAATGTTTTATTCTGAAAAACATGAACAAATATCTTATTAGTACTATCATTATCTTATTAGTATAATTAGTATTAGTATCTTATTAATATAATTTTTAGTGTTTCATTCTAATGCATTTCTAATGGCATTATACATTAGTATATTTATGGAAATAATTTGACAGTTTGGACTTTTTAAAATTTTTGTCATTAATTAAAATGTTTTCACTTAAAAAACTTCTTCACGAATTTCGTGTCATCCTAGCATAGGGGCCATGCTAATCTTCTTTGTATCATTCCAATTTTAGTATATGTGCTGCTGAAGTGAGCACCACTTGAAAAACTTCTTAAAGATAAGTATAAATTTGGGCCTGGAGAGATAGCACAGCGGCGTTTGCCTTGCAAGCAGCCGATCCAGGACCTAAGGTGGTTAGTTCAAATCCTGGTGTTTCATATAGTTCCCCCGTGCCTGCCAGGAGCTATTTCTGAGCTGACAGCCAGGAATAACCCCTGAGCACCGCCGGGTGTGACCCAAAAACCAAAAAAAAAAAAAAAAAAAAAAAGATAAGTATAAATTTGATGAAAGACTATAAATTTTATAAAATAATTTTGTATAAGAAAGAGTATCACATTATTGAATATATTATTTAAAATTTATTAATTCCATAATCTGTAAAAGAGGGGCACTGTAATCATATTTAACTTAAGAAATTTTCAGCTAGTAAAAAAAATAAAAAACAGCAAATTTCTTAATAAGTAGGAGTCATTGTTCCTGACTGACCATATATAATCTATCCATAAAAAGAACATGTACTTTTATAACTATGCAAAAGTCATATCACTTACTATTTTCACTTTAGTACTGAGGAAATATATTCTTGAAGATTCCTTGAAAGTTACAAAGCCAATCTCAGTATTATGTGATGGGTAGGATGTTGTATATTTCTTTGCAACACTTGACTTCTTGGGTTTAAATCCAACTGTAGTGTCTAATATCCACATCTTGTACAAATTCTTTTCAGTATCTTTGAGAAATCATTTTAAGTTCTCAAAGTTTAGATTTTTATGCACAAAATAAAAGAAACACACACCTAACTTACTTCACAAGGTTGCCATTCTTTAGGAAAATTAATACACATTTTTCAAATTTATTTTGAATTACTATGAGATAGTTGAAAATTGTTCATGATTGAGTTTTAGCTGTATAATGTCCAATACCCATTCCTTCACCAATGCACTTTTCCCACCATTGTGCCCCCTATTCTTCTTCTTCTTCTTCTTCTTCTTCTTCTTCTTCTTCTTCTTCTTCTTCTTCTTCTTCTTCTTCTTCTTCTTCTTCTTCTTCTTCTTCTCCTCTTCTTCTTCTTCTTCTTCTTCTTCTTCTTCTTCTTCTTCTTCTTCTTCTTCTTCTTCTTCTTCTTCTTCTTCTTCTTCTTCTTCTTCTTCTTCTTCTTCTTCCTCCTCCTCCTCCTTCTTTTCTCCTCCTCCTCCTTCTCTCTTTCTCTCTCTTTCTTCTTATCCCCTTTAAATACTGGTTTGCAATATGATTACTGAAGAGTTATCATGTAGATCACTTTATCACCTTCCAGAACGCACTTATTTTCCGGACTGATGATTCCCAACTGTCATTTTCATAACTGTCCCTTCTATGCCATAACTGTGACTTTGTGACAAGCTTCCTGCCATGAACCAATTTTCCTGAATCTCAGATCTATTGTCTTTCGGTATTAACACCATACAATCTTTTAAAATATCCCACAAATGAATGCAATCATTCTATGTCTATTGCTCTCCCTCTCAATCAATTCTCAGCAAAAATACTCTCCATTCCATGTTGTATAAGTAAATTTGATGACTTCATTTTCCTTAACAGCTGCATAGTATTCCATTGTTTCTTAATCCACTCATCTGGTATTGGACACTTGGTTTGTTTCCAAATTCTAGCTCTTGTGAATAGTGCTGCAATGACAATAGGAGTGCTGATGCTTTTTTCTGCATTGTAAGTACACTTTTAAAAGAGATATTTTAAACACTAGTTGATTCTAAGTTTATAATTGTAAGTTTGAAACTGCATCAATTCATTCAACTACTTTCACAGTAATTTTATATTGACATAGTTGGATATATAAAAAGTTAATTTTTATTCATATAGAAGTCAATTGATTGGGTTTTTCTCCTTATTGATGCAGTTGTTTGTGGACATGGGCTAATGTAGATTCCAAGTGATTGTCAACATCTAGCTGGTTACAGAAAAGAGTGGAAAATTTATATCTGTTTCTGGTCCATTTTAGTTTGAAGAAACCCTGTGAATTCTATTTATTTTTGTGAGCAGCAGTCACAAATATGTTTGTAAATGAGTCTTTAGATAATCAGAATCCTTGTATTCAAGTGTTTTATTGGGGAAGCAAAGGAATGAAGATATTTGCTGGACATATGTCATTTATGCCAAAGAGATCCCATGTTTCATTATTCAAAAACTAAAGTGAAGTAAGCCAAGAGTGATGATACAATTTACTCAGGATCACAGACTTAATTAATAATAAAACTGAGTCTTCTGATTCATCCATATTACTATTATCATAATCTTCATTATTATTATTATTTTAATTTTTATCTATAAAGGCTTGGCCAAACCAATACTTATGATGGTCTTCTTTGGATTTCCTATAATATTGCTCAATATTCTTGCATAACTAATGGAATTGGGTAATAAAATCCAAGTGTCACTTTGGCTAGAAACCCTCTAGTCCTGCTCTGTTGAGCTTTGTTCAATTGTTTTTTTCTGTCATTTTATGAAGTGTGAGACTCAGATTTTGATACTCAAATTTAAGAAGAAAGCTACAAGAATATTCCCTGTTCTGTGGAAGAAGCCCATCTTCTTCCTATCTCTACTTCTACTATTTTTCTTCCTTTCCTTGCATCCATGGCTCTTCTGAGGTGGCAATGCATGATAAGGATCACTGGGAATAGTACTGAGCTTACCAATATCATACTGAGCTTACCAATATCACCACAGTTTTCTCAAAGTAAAATAAAAAATGTGACCGCTTCCCTTCCTTTGGATCCCTGACCTTCATGTTAAGTTCCTTTGCCTTTGGCTGAAATTATATTGGTACACAAGAGGAATGTTGGCTTTCTTGCACTGATGAATAATTTTGATGACTTAATATCCACAGAGCTAAGCAGTGATAAATTTAGCTCTGGAGGTAAACATTCTCTAAACCATGATCATCTATTGATGTATAGGCATAGAACAACTTTAATATTTGGTTGGCATTAACACAGTTCACAGTTGACAGATTCTAGCAGGACACATAGGGAAGAAAATTCTGCAAGTTTTTAAAAATTTATTGAAATGATCGTGATTTACAAAGTTATTCATAGTTGGGTTTCGGATGTTTCAGGGCCAATCCAACTAGCAGTGTCAATTTCCCTCCCACAATGTTCCCAGAATGCATTCTCAGCCTGATAGTATAACAGGCCTATTTTAAGTTCTGTTTGTTAAAGTTTGGACCTCATGATTTCATTGTTGTTGACTCTGGCTTGGATATTTATTTCTGTTCTTTCTTAATAACTAACACCAGTGCACCTGAGACCTCTTGACCCCTGTCTCCCATCCTTCCATATTTGTGTTTTTCTTCCTCCACCCAAATTCTTTTCTTCTCTTCAATATACTGTGGGACTAGGAGTGTTTAAGACAAATCCCATGTAAACAATTGCATTTTTAATGCAGTTATTCTAAATATTATGAAAGTGATATCAATCTGTATTTATCTTTCTGGCTTAATTGATTTAACATAATATCTTCCAATTCCATCCATGTTACAGTGAATTTCATGATTAGCTTATTCCTTAAAGATATGCAGTATTCCACTCTATATATGTACCACATCTTCATGATTCATTCATCTGTTGTTGGATATCTAGGTTGATTCCAACTTTAACCTATGGTACTGAGGCTGCAATGAATAGTGGTGTGCATACCTCCTTTTACATGAATGTTTTCCTGTCCTGGATATAGATATTGAAAAGCTGGATTGTTGGGCTATATAGCAGTTATATTTTTAGTTTACTGAGAACCCTCCATACTATTTTTCATAGGAGTTAGATCAGGCAGCGTTCCCACCAGCAATGGATGAGTGTAGAATCAAATAATTAAGGATGGGGCTGGATGGCGATGGATGGAGGTGGATGGATTCCTTTCTCACCACATCCTCACCAACGCAAATTGTTCTCAATATTTTTTGATATGTACCAACCTCACTGGTGTAAGATGATATCTCATTGTTGTCTTGTTTTAGATTTCCCTATTGATAAGTGATGACAAGTATTTTTTTCATGTGCCTATTTACCATATGTTGGTCATATTCAGAGAATGCCTGTTCATTTCCTCTCCTATTTTTTAATGTTTTTTTTTTTTTAGGTTTTGTGGAGTCAACATTTGTGTGTACTTTGTATATCTTAGATAACAACCCCTTTTTCTGATGTGTAGAGTTAAAATATTTTCTCCCACTTAATTGTCTTTTAGTTTTATTCCCTGTTTCTTTTCCCATACAGAAACTTTTTACTATAATGGAGTCCTATTTATTCATATTTGATGCTATAGTTCTGGCCATTGACATCTGCTACTGAAGACTTTTTTGAGTTCTGTCTTGGAATGTTCTGCATATATTTTCTTCAATGAACTTTGTGAATTTAGGTCTAATCTCAAGATCTTTGATACACTTTGAATGGACCATAATGTTAAGTGTGAAATATGGATTTATCTTTAATTTCTTACATGTGCATATTAAATTGCTCATTTGTCGAAGACACTGCCTCTATTAAAATGAACATTCAACATTATTTGTTGAAGAGACTGTCTCTATTCAATTGAATGCTCTTGGCTCCTTTGTCAAAGATTAATTGGCCATATACTTGAAAGTTTGTTATTGACTATTCTATTTTGACCCATTGGTCTGAAATCTGTCTTTGTTCCCATACCATGCTGTTTTAATCACTATAGATTTGCAGTAGAGCTTCAAGTTAGGTAATGAGATGCCCCTAGATTTGTTTTTGTTTTTTTGATTTTGGGTCACACCCGGCAGTGCTCAGGGGTTACTCCTGGCTCGAGGTTCAGAAATCGCTCCTGGCAGGCTCAGGGGACCATATAGGATGCTAGGATTTGAACCAATGACCTCCTTCATGAAAGGCAAACGCCTTACCTCCATGCTATCTCTCTGGCCCCAGTTTCTTGTTTTTTAATATGGTTTTGGCTATACTAGGTCTTTTATAGTTCCATACAAACTTTTGTGGAATCAATCAGTAAATGATTGCTCTATGTCCTTGAAGAATGTTGTTTGATTTTGGAAAATCATTGCATTAAATATGTATACTAATTTATATAAAATGGTAATTTTGATAACATTGATTCTTCTGATTATGAACATGAGATATGTTTTCATTTCCTTTGGAGTACTTCCATTTCTTTCTTATATGTTTTGAAGTTTTTGTGATATAGGTCTCTCACATCTTTTGTTAGACTGATTCTTTCTGCTTGATTGTTTTTGATAATATTAAATATGAGATAGATTCTTTGATCTTTTTCTCCTCTGAAAAAACAGTGCAACCATCTTTTGTGTATTGACATAATAACCAGCCACTTTGCAATATAGGCTTACTGTTTCTAGGAGCTTTCTTGTGGAGTCTTTATGGTCTTCAGTGCATATCATCATGTCATCTGCAAAGAGAAATAGTTTGACTACCAATTTAAATTTCTTTGATTTCCTTCTCTTACCTCATTGCTATTGTAGCGTTTTTAATACTATGTTGAATTATATTGGACAGAATGGCCATCCTTGCTTTGTACCTGAACTTAGTGCAAATGATTTCAGTATTTTTGCCATTAAGAATAATGTTGGCACCATTTGGCAGCACCCAGAAAGTATTGCCAGGTAAGCAACCCCTGCCATCAAGGACTAAGGCAGAAAGGGGAGTCTGTTTGGCTGCATCCAGAATGCATTGCCAGGTAAGTGATGCTGGCCATCAAGAACAGAGCCAGAGAGTGCAGTTGATCCTCTCCACAGCTGCACACTTTTCGTAGTTAATTAACAGAATGCAGATAACTCCACACTGCAACAATGATAATGGGGAAAAATGTCCCCCAATATGCTTAGAGAATAAAGATGGTAGCTCTGGTTTCACGAAAAATACAAACCACTTATTTAACTTATCTGATAAGGAATTTAGAGAAGGAAAGTAAAAATTAAAAGAAAAAAACATAATCACATCATTAGTTGCAAAGAAAGCATTTGATAACACCCACTTTTGATTAAAAAGAAAACATCCAACAAGATGGAAATGGAAGGAACTTTTCTGAGTATTGTCAAAGTCATTCTCCACAAGTCAATGGCAAATATTATATTCAATGCCAGGGGTGGCGTACACGCGACTCTCGGCCAAAATAAATGCGACTCTTTGCCTCTTATCATTATTTTGTATACTGTGGCTCTTTGTCAAGTTTGGATTTTGTTCTGCTGCTTCTGAGGAGGGACCTCTGAGGAGAGATCTCTGAGCGCCCAGTCCCGCCCCCAGGCTGCGTCCTCCTGTCTCCTATCCCTCGGAAACAACTGCACGAGCCAGCGAGGGGTGGGAGAACCCATGTGTCACATGTTGGGTCACATCTTGTCGTGAGTTCTGAGTGTGGAGGATGCAGCACACTCTCACCATCACTGCAGGATTTTGACCCTCACTCAAAATGGCAAAATGCAAGATGTGTTTAATATATTACTTTTAAAATTATATGCTTTTGTGTGAGTGTTTGTCTGTTTTGGCAGGTCATTGCTTGGTGTGGCTCTCTGACTCTCACAGTTTAAAATTTTGGCTCTTTGTGTGGAACTTGTTCTGCTCAATGCAGATAAACTTATAGCCTTTCCTCTAAAATCTGGCATAAGACAAGGCTGCCCCCACTCACCACTCCTATTCAACATCATACTGAAAGTACTTGCCATAGCAATTAGGCAAGGAAAATATATCAAGGGTATCCCAATAGAAAAGGAAGAAGTCAAGCTCTCATTGTTTGCAGATAACATGTTACTATATTTAGAAAACCCTAAAGATTACCAAAACATTCTATAAACAATAGATTTGTATAGCAAAGTGGCAGGCTGCAAAATTAGTACACAAAAATCAATGGTCTTCTTATACAAAGCAATGATAGAGAAAAAATAGACATTATAAAACAATTCCACTCACAACAGCATCACAGATATTCAAATACCTTTGAGTTAACTAAAGGAATGAAGGACATATACAAAGAAAGCTATAGTACATTGCTTCAAGAAATAAAAGAGGACACAAGAAAATGGAGACATATTCCCTATTCATGACTTGGGAGAATTAACATCATTCAAATGACAATACTCTACAAAGCACTATATAGATTTAATGCAATCCCTCTAAGGGTACCCATGACATTTTTCAAAGAATTAGATCAAACACTCCTGAATTTTATTTTGAACAATAAGTGCCCCCAAATAGCTAACTATACCCTTAGGGAAAATGGGAAGCATCACTTTTCTCAACTTTACATTATACAAAAAAGCAATAATCATTAAAACTGCATCTTATTGAAATAAAGACAGACCCTCAGACTTGAGTATTCAGAGAACGACACCTAGATATATAATCATTAATCTTTGATATAGGAGCAAGAAAAGCAAAATGAAGTAAGGAATGACTCTTCAACAAATGTTTTTGGGACAAATGATCAGCCACCTGAAAAAAAAGTGAACTGAAATTTTTATCTATGTCCATGCAGAAGGATCAAATTAAATAGATTAAAGACCTTGATATCAGACCTGAAACTATAAGGTATATAGAAGAAAACATAGGAAAATACTCTATAATATTAGACTAAAGCCAACTTCAAGGAGGAAATACCATTGTCCAAACAAGTGAAAGCAGATATAAACAAATTAGATTACATTAAACTGAGAAGCTTCTACATCTCAAAGAATATAGTGACTATGAAACAAAGGCTATATATGGAATGGGAGAAACTATTCATCTGATACCCATCAGAAGATGGGACTAATATCTAAGATATACAAGGTCCTGACAGAACTTAACAAGAAAAAAATATCTAACTCTATCAAAAAGTGAGAAGAAATGAACAGACATTTTCTCAAAGAAGAAATACAGATAGCCAAAAAGCACATGAAAAATGCTTCAGATTACCAATTATAAAAATATGTAAATGAAAATAACAATGAGGTATCATCTCATGCCACAGAGACTGGCATACATCACAAAGAATAAGAACAACCAGTGCTGACATGAATGTGAGGAGAAACAAACTCTTATTCACTTTTGGTGGGAATGCCTTCTCAGCCAGCCTTTCTGGAGAATAATATGTATATTCTTCAAAAATCTGAAAATTGAGCTTCCTATGGTCCAGCAATACTACTTCTAGGAATACCCTAGGGATACATAAGCACAATACAAAAATGTCCTCTGCACTCCTATGTTCATTCCTGCACTATTTATAATAGCCAGAATCTGGAAACAGCCCAAATGTTCAACAAGAGATGAATGCCTAAAGAAACTGTGGTACATCTACACAACGGAATACTATACAACTATGAGAAAAAATGCAGTCACAAAATTTACCTACATGGATGGATATGAAGATTATTATGTTGAGTGAAATAAGTTAGAGAAATAGATATAGAAATGTCTCTCAATTGTGGAATTTAAGAAAATAAAAGACAGTATGATAATAAATCCCAGAAACAATAAAGATGAGGACCAGAAAAACAAGCCCATATTTAGGAAGCTTGCATTATTAGGAAGTTATTAGAGAAATAACTCCACTAGCAACTAGTATAACAATGACAGTGAGTGAAAGAAATAGAATGCCTCTCCTAAAGACAAGCTGGGCTAGAGAAGGAGGGATATAGGATACACTGTTGGTGGGAAATTTGCACTGGAGAAGGAAGTGTACATTCTATATCTGAAACCCAACTATTAATATGTTTTTTAACCATGGTGCTTAAGTAAAGAAATTATTTTTAAAAAAGTATAATGTTGCTGGCATCTATTATGCTGAGTGAAATAAGTCAGAGGGAGATAGACACAGAATAGTCTCACTCATCTATTGGTTTTAAGAGAAATTAAAGACATTATAGTATAAGGCCCAGAGATAATAGAGATGAGGACTGGAAGGACTGGCTCACAATATGAAGCTCACCACAAAGAGTGGTGCATGCAGTTAGAGAAATAATTAGACTAACAACTATCATGACAATCTTAATGAGTAAGAGAAGTCATGAATACAGGCAGGGGTGGGAAGGAAGGAGGGGGGCATTGGTGACTGGAATGTTGCACTGGTGAAGGGGGGTGTTCTGTTTATGACTGAAGCTCAACTATAATCATGCTTGTAGTCATGGTGCTTAAATAAATATTTTATAAAAATAAATTAAAAAGAATAATGTTATTTGTGAGCTTTTTATAGATAACTATTACTGTCTTGAGGAAGCTTCCATATCTATTTTGCTGAGGTAGCTAGACCTTGTAAAATGCTTTATTTGCATCAATTGATATAATCATATGATTTACATATTTCTTTTTACTGATGTGGTATATAATGTTTATGGAATTGCATTTATTGAACCATCCTTCCATTCCTGGATGAAACTCAGTTGATTATGCTGTATAATTTTTTGATGTGTAATTGGATTATTTTTGATAAGATTTTCTTGAGGAATTTTCTTTAATTTTTATTGTGACCAAAGTGCATTACAAATCTTTCACTGCAACATTTATGGTATATAGTGACAATGAATGAGGGGCATTCTCACCACCAGTGCTGTCCTCCCTCCACCCCTGTTCCCAGCATGTATCCCATATCTCCCTCCGTTATCCCCCAGAATGCTAGTGCAACTGGTCTCCGCTTTACAGCTTGTTGTAGATTGAGCATCCATTCCACCGTCATTGGAGATAAAAAGGATAAGAAAAAAGGAAGAAAAAAAATTGGTAACTACTACCAAAAAGAGAAAGAGAGAAAAAAATGGAAGAAAAAAATGCACTCGACAAATAAAAATAAAAATAAATCACCAAATAATAACCACAAGAGTGAAAAAGAAAGAGAAAAGTGGAAGAAAAAAGAGAAGGAAAATAAAGTAAAAAACTAACAAATCAAAACAAAACAAGAAAAAAATAGGGGTGCTGGAGTGGCAGGGTTTGGCTTTCCCACCACTTTTTTTTTTCATAGGCACAGTAAGCATTGGAGAAGGGGAATTCCTGTGGCCTAAGAGATTCAGTGTTTCTCCATCCTTAAAGCATACCATCATGGGATCAACCCCTGGCTCCATATATACTCATTACCCCATCCCAAAGGCTTTTTTATGGTGCCAGAAAACTTTTGTTGAGGATTTTTTGAATCAATGTTCATTAGTGAGATTGGTCTGTAATTTTCATTCTTGGTAATATTTCTGTCAGCTTTGCTTTTCAATGTAAATGTTAGCTTCATAAAAGGTATTGGGAAGTATCCCATTTCTTCAATATTTTATAAAATTTTAAGAATCAATGGTAACATTTTTTGCTGAATGTTTGATAAAACTTACCTATAACATATGGTCTGGACTTTCAGGGGGAAATCCTTAATTTTGTTTCAATTTACTTGTTTGTGATTGGCTTGTTTAGGCTATCAACTTCATACTAAGTCAATGTTGAGAATTATATGGTTCAAGAAATATGTCCAGAAATATCTTCTTGGTTATCTAGCTTAACAGAATACAGTTGTTCATAATAAGCTCTCATGATGTTATGGATTCAGACTTCTATTGTAATTTATTCCTTTCCTTTTCTGATCTCATAATATTCAATTGCATTCCATTGATCTGAGGGTCAGTCTTTATTTCATTTCATTTCATTTCAATGCCATGCTATTTTAATAACTACTGTTTTGTTCTACAATTTAAGATTGGTGAAAGAGATTCCTCCCATTTTCTTTTCCCCAAGGTTTGCTTTATCTATTCACGGGCATTCATTGTTCTATACAAATTTAAGGTGACTTTGATGCACTTTTTTGAAGAAAAAAAAGTCATAAGTATTCTTATAAGAGATTGCATTAAATTTATACAATGCTTTGGGAGTATTGCCATTTTAATGATATTGTTTTGCTCCATGAGCAGGGTATATGTTTCTATTTTCCAGGAATATATTTATTTTTTCCCCTTAATTTCTTTTTTGATCTTGCTGTTATTAAGCAGCATGCTGTTCAGTCTCCGAGTGTTAGAGTTTCTCCACATTGTTTTTATAATCAATCTCTATCTCTGTGGCATCGTGGTTTGACAGGATACTTGGTATGATTCTTATGTTTGATTTTAACTTAGATAAATTAAGATGTTAGCAGGATGCCTATATATATATATACATATATATGTTTTAAAAATAGTAAAGAACTATGTAGTTAATTCTAACATATTTTCCTGCCTCAACAATATGCTTAGAAATTTTTTGAATTTCAACTATCTTAATCTGTAGACTACCTTTTAGTTCAGATTCTTGTGAGTTAAGATAATTATGCCTCTGGTATTATCTATCAATATAAGATTCAGGATAAATGAAAACATCTTTTAAAAAAAAGATAACTATGTCAATATCAATGTGGTTCTGTTTGAAAAAGAAAAAAAAACAGAAAAAATTACCAGGAGGAGTCCTTCTAGAGGTTATAAACATCAATTTAAAAGAAGAAAGAGAACAAAGAAGAAAAACATAACCCAAACACACACACACACACACACACACACACACACACACTAAAAACAAAAATAACAAAACAAAAAGAACAAAAACCCAAAACCCCAAAAACCAAAATCAGCAACTACAAAAAAGGCACCATTGCAACAGACAACAACCAAACAATAACCAAGAGAATGAAAAAAAGGAAAGAAAAAAGGAAAGAGGGGTGGTGTGGCAAGGTCATTGTCTTCTTCTTCTTCTTCTTCTTCTTCTTCTTCTTCTTCTTCTTCTTCTTCTTCTTCTTCTTCTTCTTCTTCTTCTTCTTCTCCTTCCTTTCTTCTTCTTCTTCTTCTTCTTCTCTTCTTCTCTTCTTCTTCTTCTTCTTCTTCTTCCTCTTCTCTTTTTTCTTTGTCCTTTTTCTTTTTTCTTTCTTCATTCTTCTCATCTTCTTTTCTTTTTCTTTCTTCATTTCCTCTTCTTTTTCTTTTACCATTTCTTCTTCCTTCTTTTCTTCTTCTTTTCCTTTTTTTTCTTCATTTCTTTTCTTCATCCTTCTTTTTTTTCTTTCTTTCCTTCTTTTCTTCTTTCTTTTTCTTTTCTCATTTCTTCTCTTCTTCTTCTTCTTCTCTTCTTCTTCTCTTCTTCTTCTTCTTCTCTTCTTCTTCTTCTTCTTCTTCTCTCTTCTCTCTTCTTCTTCTTCTTCTTCTTCTTCTTCTTCTTCTTCTTCTTCTTCTTCTTCTTCTTCTTCTTCTTCTTCTTCTTCTTCTTCGCATAGGCACAGTAAATATTGGGGAAATTAGGAAGGGAATTCCCTTGGCCTAAGAGATACAAGGTTTCTCCACCCTTAAAGCATACTGTCATGGGAATAACTACCAGCTCTGTACACATTATTTTCACACCCCAAGGTCTTTTTATGGGGCCAGGAAACTTTTCCATAAAGCCCTAATATTATAATTTTTCTTCTTATGGTTCTCCATGAAATCATCAGTTCTATAATGTTTTTGACTTTGAGAGAATATTTTTATTTTACTTTGAAAGATAAAATATTTCATACTATATCTTTGATCTCTACTCATACTGATGTTTGCGTACCAAGCAGGAAGATTCTACTCATCTTAGAGATAGTCTATGTTCATAGGAGTATCCTCCTTATGTATTCTTACCCCAAGGTATATGCATAATGCATTGTTTCTGATTTTGTACACCAAACATATGCTTGCTTATACAAAACAGTTTATAGGTGAGGATCATGGGTGTTTGAACTCAGGACTTCATATATATGGAGAATACACATTACCACTAACCTCCTAACTCAACTTTGAAATGTGCTTATACACACACACACACACACACACACACACACACACACACACACACACACACATATATATATATATATATTTCTTCTTAAGTTTTTACAGAAAGTCAGAGAGATTTGACTTGTCTGTCATAACTAAAAGAGATACAGTGGTTTGAATATCATTCACACTTCAGATAATATTCTCATTCAGTAAGTAAATGCTCAGTAAGTATTTGGAGTTGACTATGATGAAGCGTTTTATCTGAGTTATAGAGAGGGAATTCAATTTGATTATAGGATAATATGATGAACATAGTCATTAAATCTATGCAATATTAGAAAATCAATTTATAAAAAATACCAACTCTTCTTAGGGTTAGTAGCATGAGTCTTTTTTTTTTTTTTTTTGGTTTTTGGGCCACACCCGGTGACGCTAAGGGGTTACTCCTGGCTATGCGCTCAGAAGTCGCTCCTGGCTTGGGGGACCATATGGGACGCCGGGGGATTGAACCGCGGTCCGTCCTAGGCTAGCGCAGGCAAGGCAGGCACCTTACCTCTAGCGCCACCGCCCAGCCCCAGCATGAGTCTTAATTATATTATCACTCCCTCTTTCTCAGCCCATGCAATTTTCTTTTTTGTTGAAACTGACAAATTTCAGAAAAGAGGACAGATACAATATATGGAAGTGTTAAGCAAGTGCTTGTATAGAATACTTATTGAGTACTTAAAGTCACAAGAATAATAAAAAATAAAGCATAATTTATGACCTCAAAGTACTGCAGCTGTTTGTAGAGAGACATTGAAGATACAAAACAGGTTTTCTGAAGTGGTGGGTATCAACTAACATGATACTTTAAAGGAGAAATAATATATTTATGATGCTTGTATATGTAAAGTTTCTCCATATTTCTGTATTATTCTCAAAAAATAGGCCCACTTCCCTTCAAGGTCAATGTTGATTATGCAGGTATTCTATGACACATTCCTACCAGCAGTTAGTCTTTTTGTCCTTAAACCTTGTCATAGTATACATAGTAGTATGTATGCTGATGATATGCGAGGGTAATATATATTAATATGGGCTGGCCGGCACGGTGGCGCTAGAGGTAAGGTGTCTGCCTTGCCAGCGCTAGCCTAGGACGGACTGTGGTTCTATCCTCGGGCGTCCCATATGGTCCCCCAAGCCAGGAATGACTTTTGAGCACATAGCCAGGAGTAACCCCTGAGTGTCACCGGGTGTGGCCCAAAAAACAAAAAAATAATATATATTAATATAATTATATATAATATATAATTTCCATATATAATGTATGGAAAGAGATACTTTTATGGACCCTGGTCAGCCATAAAGAGGGATACTGTCCCTTTAAGTGAAGATGTCAGTTAATAGACACCCTCCTCTTTTTACTGCCACAGGAGGGCAGTTGTCCCAGGGATATATAAATCCTAGGCTGAAGTGCTAGGGGCCTCTGCCCCTGCCGGATTGTTTATGCTAGATGGTCACTGATGAATTGCTGGAGAAACTGCTGGACTCTGCTCCTGGTGCTTTTTGCCACTTCTCCTACTGCTTACTTTTTTTTGGTCTTTTCCTACTCTTCCAGGTTTGACATATATATGCATATAAGTGTATACATAGCATAGATTCAACAAACTACACTCAAAACCTAACATCTAGACTTAAACCATAGAACTTTGAAATGCATCTATCAAGTTGACCCCAGAATATTAAGGTGGGGTGGAGGAGGGTGCTGGTGGAAGAAAGTTGACATTGGTGCTGAGAGTGGTATTGGAATAGTGTATATTTAAGACTCAACTATCAATAACTTGTCAATCATGATTCTTTAAATAAATTTTTTTTCAAAACTTACTGAACATTCTTGTATCTCATAGTATTTTTAACTTTGAAGTCTGTGTTGTCTAATGGCCATACCAGCCTTTTAAATAACTTTTTCTTTGCTAGATGTATTGTCCTCCTTTGACATTATTTTTGTGTTGTCCTGAATGTTCAAATGTGTCATTTTTAGGCAGAAGAAAGTTAAGTTTAATTTACTGATCCATTCTGTCACTCTGTGTTTCTTGATTGGTCAATATAGGCCATTGACATTGAGTGATATTATGGACAAGATATAATTGATTGCCAGTATTCTATAAAAGTTATGTGTGTTTGTGAAGTTTGCTTTATCTTTTATTTTTAGCTACACCCAGTGGTGCTCAGTGCTTTTTCTTGTCTCTGCTCGTGGATCACTTTTGTTTTTTTTTTTTTTTTTTTTTTTTTTTGGTTTTTGGGCCACACCCGGCGGTGCTCAGGGGCTACTCCTGGCTGTCTGCTCAGAAATAGTTCCTGGCAGGCACGGGGGACCATATGGGACACCGGGATTCGAACCAACCACCTTAGGTCCTGGATCGGCTGCTTGCAAGGCAAACACCGCTGTGCTATCTCTCCGGGCCCCGTGGATCACTTTTGAAGGGCCTCAAGGGACCATATGTGATCACAAGAATTGAACCCACCTTGGCTGCCTGCAAGGCAAGTGCCATGCCCACTGCACTATCACTCCAGACCCATTATCTTATCTTTTAAAAATGTGGGAGCCAGAGAGATAGCACAGCGGTGTTTGCCTTGCAAGCAACCGACCCAGGACCTAAGGTCAGTCCCCCATGCCTGCCAGGAACTATTTCTGAACAGATAGCCAGGATTAATCCCTGAGCACCACCGAGTGTGGCCTCCCCCCCAAAAATAAAAATGTCATCATAATGCTTTTTGAAAGCCTTATTTCAAAGCTCTGAACACAAATTGTTTCTTATCCATAAAGCTTTGTGTTGCTTCTTCAAATCTAAATGAAAATCTAGTTAAATATTGTGACATTTTTATTTCATTGAGTTTTTATTTTATTTTATTACATTCCTCATTTTCTTTTTTTTTTTTTTTGGTTTTTGGGCCACACCCGGTAACGCTCAGGGGTTACTCCTGGCTATGCGCTCAGAAGTCGCTCCTGGCTTGGGGGACCATATGGGACGCCGGGGGATCGAACCGCGGTCCATCTCCTAGGCTAGCGCAGGTAAGGCAGGCACCTTACCTCCAGTGCCACCGCCCGGCCCCACATTCCTCATTTTCTTCTGGCTCTCAGGCTCTCAGTATTTCGCTAGATAAATCTGGAGTGAATATCAAAAGTTTCATTGTATGTAGCTTCTTTTTGATCTTGCTGATTTTCAATATCAGATCTTTGTTTTAGTTTTTGTCATTCTGATTACAAAGTGTTTTGGATTATTTTTATTTGATTTTTTTTTTTTTGGCTGAGACACTTTGGACCTCTTGAATATGGTATATGCACCTCTTAACTGTGAGAAATTCTCAACTATTCCTCTTTCTAATATTTCTTCATAAAATTCTCTGATGATTCTTGTATTGTTCTTCTTTAACTCATCCCATAGTTTCCTGAAATGCTATTTATTTTGATAACTTTTCTATCTTTTGCTGTTTTCTAGAGTTCTCTTGCATCCTATCTTGGAAATCACTGGTTTTATATTTAGCTGCCATATACTGATGCTGATATCTTCTGTTGAATTTTTTATTTCACTACCAAACTCTTCAATTCTTTCTCATTTATGACTTTATACTTTCTTTTTTATATAATTTTATTGAAACTAATGTGAATTATAAGTCTTTAACTGTTGTATTAAAGGGACACAGTGACAGTGAATTAGGGTCACTCCCACCACCAGTGTTGACCTCCCTCCACCATAGTTTCCAGTATGCCTCCCATACCTCTATCCTTAGCCCCCTGGACTGCTAGTGTTACGGGTCTCTTTTGTGTATAGCTTCTTGCAGTTTGTATCTCTTGAGTCTATTGTCATTGACTTTGGCTTGGGTATTTAGGTTTGACCATTTTTTATTTCCACTCAGTGCTCCTAAGACCACTTGGCCTCTGGGTCCCATCTACATTTTTTTTTTACTTTATACTTTCTTGTACCTCTACTATTGTTTTTTTGATCTCACAAAATTTCCTCAACATTGCAAATCTAAAGTCATTTCCTGAGAGGTTATGAGACTAGTTAGTTCTGAACAAGCACTCTGACTACTAGCTTTACTCATTAAGTTCAATGGACTTCTTAAGTTTAATGGGTTTAATGGGCAAGTTGCTTCAATTATGTCTGTTGAAATCTGGAGGCAAATCTAAGCCCTTCACTGAAATCCCTCAATGAGGGAACTCTCTGAGGGATTCATCTGAGAATTGGTCTTTTATTTTTGGCTAGAGTTATCCCAGACAATGTTTGTTATTTGTGGTTAATGTTTTGTGTTCTTTATATGTGTTACATTCTAAATTTCAATGTCATTTGCCCTATCTCTCCTCTTGTTGTATTTGGGGTTCTAATTTATTATTGCCACCACTAATTTGTGTGTTTTTCTGTCATATTGTATATAGATCTAGAAATAATTATTAGCAAGTGCGTGGGGCCAGCCAGAGTTACAACAGATTTTGTGAATTAATTGCAGTAGACATAAGCTTGTGCCATGTGAGGTATGAGATAAGGTGATATCATGTGACCACATTCTAAATTCTGGAAAACCCAAGATATGATCCATCAACAGAGTTGATCAAAAGCCCTGCTTTTGGGGAGCCAGTGGTAGGGAATAGTAAGGATCCAGGTGCAGCAGTAGCTGGAAAAAGTCACTAAGAGAGGCAGTGACTTTGACTTTCAGATGCCTGATTCTGTGTGTTGCAGAACAAGTGGTTGGGGGATGGGAGTCAATGTCCATTGACAAATTTTGTCTTAACTGTGACATACCATCATTTAGAAATGATAAGAGATAATCCTGAATTTGTATAGGCTCCAAAACCTATGGCTGATATCTTTAATTTAAAAAGGACAGGCAAAACTTAATAGTGAAAAATTAAGAGGACAGATCATTTCAAATACATAGAGCCATAGATATAGAGAAGTGGCCAAGTGGTGTTTGAGACAGAAATGGAGCTTTTAGTAGTAAACAAGTGAAGCCAAGCATTACCAGCAGTGACCATAAACTAGGCAACAATTTAGCTCTTTTACCTTCCTTACTGAAGAATATATTTCTGTGGTTTTAAGCCACCTTATTTTATTGTTTTTTAAACTCTTATGTATATAAAAATAAAGTAAGGAATTTTCTTAAAAATATACACTTCTATGTGACAGAATTTAAGTTTTTGTCTAATTCCAGATTCTGAGTTTTCCTGAAGACCACAGCAGGAGAGCTGGCAGCCTCAGATTTGCGCACAAGGCCTTGCTGTGAGCCAAATGTCTTCTCTTCAATATCCTTATCCATTTGACTGATTTTGGAAATTCATTTCCCAACAGAGGTACTTCTGCAGTATTTTGAGAAAACATCCACATGGAAATAAATTCATAGATAAAATGTACCATTATATTACAATTAAAAGCTACCAATGCTAGCTCAAATAAGCAAATGCATATCATAGGTATCAGGTCTTGCTCTCTCGTAATCACACCAGTTGATGTGTTCTGTGTGGCAAATGTTCTTTGAGTCATTATAATAAATTTAAAAAACACTTATTTGGAGAAAATTGAACCTTGTTTGTGGAAGTTCCTAACTGATTCAATATGTAGCTGTGAAGGCAATTGCCTAAAACATTTTCCTTTCCCTTTTCTTTGTGTCCCTGGAATTTCATTAACACAACATAAATTAAGTCAGAGTTGAATTTCTGAGGTTAAAGTTGAGGTTATGGCTGATTTGGAGAAATGCCAAGGTTGACTAAAGCTCCTGGGAGTATATTTACTTAGGCCTTGGAAGGCCCCCCTAGCAAGATCTGATAAGTGCCAGCCGGTGGCAGTGAGAGCCTCAGCCTCTGCCCTGACTCAACAAAAGATGTTCCTTCCCTACCTATGTAATCAGCATTAACCAGCATTAAGGTGACAAAGAACTAACAGTTGTGGTCTCTGATTCAGAGTATTTAGGAGCTAAGTTACCAGAACTCATTTCCTCAGTCTTAAGGAAAGAAGTTGAACTCTAAACTTGAAAAGACAAAGGCTCTCGGTGGACAATGTGATTCTGGGTTGGGAGAGAGCCAGGAAAAAAGTGGGATAAAAACTTGGATCTATTATGCTGAGTGAAACAAGTCAATGGGAGAGAAATAGGACACTGAATAGTCTCACTCTATCTATGGTTTTAAAGAAAAATAAAAGACATTTTTGCAATAATTTTTAGAGACAAAGAGCAGAGGCTGGAAGGTCCCAGCTCACAACATGAAGCTCACCACAAAGGAGTGGTGAGTGCAGTTAGAGAAATAACTACACTGAGAACTATCATAGACCATGTGAATAAATGGGGGAAGTAGAAAGCCTGTCTAGAGTACAGGCGGGGCTGGGGTGGGGAGGATGGAGATCTGGGACATTGGTGGTGGGAATATTGCGCTGGTAAAGGGGGGGTATTCTTTACATGACTGAAGCCCAACTACAATCGTATTTGTAATCAAGGTGTTAAATAAAGATATTAATAAATATTATTAAAATAAAATAAAATATAAAGGCTTTTAATTAAAAAAAAATCTGACTCCAGGGGCCAGAGAGATAGCACAGAGATAGGGCATTTGCCTTGTACACGTCTGACCCAGGATGGTTTTGGGTTCAATTCCTGGCATCCACATGGTCCTCTGAGCCTACCAGGTGTGATTTTCAAGCGCAGAGCCAGGAGTAACCCCTGAACACAGTTGGGTGTGGCCCTCAAAAATAAATAGATAAATAAATAAATAAAAAGAATATGACCCATAAAAAAAGATCAGTGATTAGAAATTGAGAGAAAAGTTGCTGCACAGTGGGATGAAGGGATCAAGGCAATGTGTCTGAAGGAAGAAACTGACTGACTGAAAGAATGATGGAGTAATGGCAGTAATATTGTAGTGAATAGGGAATCTTGGACAGTTTTGTGGATAAATGGGTGAAAGATTCAGTACTATGAAATAAACCTATCAACAGAATCAATGGCAAGTATGCAGCATGAAGAAAGTCAACGACTTCTTCAATATGTCATTGAGGCTCTGGAAAAGATGACATCGATACTTCTGGGTCTTTATTATTTTCTTACATATACTGAATTATTATTTATTTCCTAGCTTTGCCTTGCTTTATTGTGTTAACTAAGTATGCCGTATATTAACACTAGGAAGTGAAGGTCTCCTATGGGAATCTGGGATCCTCTTAGGAAGTGGGATAGAACAGTTTTTGATTTAGCTATTCAATCTGTTGTTTGGGGAAAATAATGTGTACATGTGTAGGCATGTGTGTTTCTGAGTGTAGGGACACATCACTAACTTTTGTATTTATCTAGTGTGTTGGAAGGAAATCCAGACTCTAAGAAGATATTTACCAACTCCAGTCCACATGGTAGAAAATGATGAAAGACTCTCAAATAGTTGATTATGGTATTAGGAGAGCTCCCTCTGCATTACCTGGATTGGAATGGATTGGATATCTCTTTTCTACATAGGTCTTCACCCCACTACTATTGCAGTCAATTCAGACAAAACAGTAGTCTGAATTGAGTGGAATCTATGAGAAGTGATTCCTTGCAAATTAATAGCTGAGAACTCTCCGAGACATAGAGGCCAGCAGATGCTGGGCTTCCTAAAACTGTTGATTTAGGAACAAACACAATGTGATTCCTGCCATCTGTATCCTTGTCACTCTAATGTTTTTTCTGGTCACTGTGGTTTGGGCTTTCCAATGCTCTCTTTCTATACAGTTTTTCATTCTCTGATGAGACTCTTCTAATAAAAGGGTGGTACAAATCTCACAGTCAATGAAATATAGACTGAAATTACTCTTTGCCATTCATTATGTAGCCTTGAGTTTTCAGTCTCAGTAGGCATACTTATGTCATTGGGGGTTGCTTTGAAAAGATTTGAAACTTAAATTAGATTTAGCACTAATTAGATATTAATACACAAGGGGCTAAACCATGATTGTTTTCCTTATTCATTTTGATTGATGTATAGGAGGCCTTGAACTGGTGTGTACTATATATCATGTTAAGAAGAAAATATCTGAGTAAATTGATTGTTGAAACAAAGAGGATCAGTTTCTTTTTTTCTGACTGTTTACTGTGTATTACCCCATTTTTCAAAGGATAATTTTATTAGAAACACTGAATAACTTTATTCAGGCTGTCTCTATTGCACACATGGTTTTGTGATCAGAAGAGAAAGAGTGAAAAAGAAAATATTCCCCACCCACCGAAAGTGTTTATACTTCCCTTTCCATTTTATATTCAGCCCTTTCAGTCATTCTAAATGTTTATTTAATGATGCTCAAAGACCTTTTAGCTTCCTTGGTTTAATGTTTGCTAAACACCCTGTCACTTCCACTTCTGCTGATAATTTCCTGCTTGCTGCAAAACTGCCTGTGCTTGTACATCGTCTGGAAGCTCTTAATAGAGTGACTAAAAGTTCAATTCTTCAGTGACGAACTTGCCACAAGAGTGTGGGCCGTCTGTGAGGTTAATGTGCTCTTTGTGGTAGAGTTGGGACTCACTATATAAAGTTGGGGACTCACTTTGGAATTCAGGAGTTTCTAAGATCTATTGCCAAACATTTCCAGTAGATGGTGACAATGGTCAGAATCCCAGGCCACAGCAATCTGGTTTATCTTAGATGACCTCAAGACTTTTGACTCAGCCCAAGTAGGCCTGGGGTTTTTCATCATGAGAAAGGAGTGAAGACCCTGGCTAAAGGCCAGGTGGTGGTTCAGCATGACTCCTGGTTCATGTACAGCAGACCACTGCAAAGCAGATTGCTATTTCGAGGCCACGAGCTAAATGTTCAACCAAATGCCACGATTATCTCCTCTTTATTTCACCATTTATAATCACCATTGAGGAATAGCTCTAAAGCAAAGAACTTTTGCCTATCATGACAACAAGAAGTTCGCCAAATGCAGTTGGGCAGCTTGTGCAGTGAGCAACTCTCAGGGGTTAAGTCATATCGTAGCCTGAGCAAACATCACTCTTTAGATTTGTACAGGGATACAAATTAGGTATAAAAGCGGAAGAAAACAAGGTGTCAATTTATTTACTAGGATTATATTTTTAAATGCACAGGGTTTCTTTTTCTTTTTCTTTCAGCTAATTTCTCTTATTTAGTTTTAAGAATTATTTATCTAGTTTTGGTAGTAATTTTTTTTACCAGGGTCAACTTTTGTAAATATTTCTTTAAATGTCAGATTTGTGACATTATTAAATAACCATTTCTAGACACATTTAAATGTTTATTATCAAAGCATAGACAATGTACAAAATAATAATAATAACAATAATAATAATGCAAAACAGAAATGGATGTTCATCATATTGGTTTCAGTTGAAGAGTGCAAATATCTGCTAAGTTCATCTCTAGTTTGCCACTTAATGCTGGTGATTTTCATTATGTTTGAGTTGTCTGTTGCTTTAAAATTTTTCTTCATTGCTTTCCTTTTTTTTAATAATATTTTTATTTAAATATTTAAAATAAAAATATGGTTGGTCAGGTGAGGGAACCATATATTTTCAAAATAGAAATGAGAGGATGGACTCTCAGGCTGGGAAGAGGCCAGTACTCTTTTCCTACTTGTTTACTCTCAGTGGCCTCTTGGCCTCTTCCTTCTTTCATTGTGTAACTGTGGTTGCTACCATACTAGGTTTCTGATTAGTTCCCATAAACGGTGACAATTGAGTCCACTGTCTTAAGTTAGATTGTTTATTTTCCCCACTTTTTATCTTTTCTCCTCTTTGTGAACTGTTCAATAAGGTATTTTGGTGAAAGAATCTCATCTTTCCTTCCTTTTGTTATTTGTTAAATAAGGAAGTTTGTAGAAGTGTCCCTCCATTTAACGTATATATAAGAACCAAGTCAATTGGATTGTTGGACTTGTTCTAGCATCCCCATAGGCACCAATCTCGCCATGTGTTACTATTTTTTCTTTGCATGGACACATTAACATGGGAAATTATATACAAACACATTCTTATCTTATAGAGATGGGAACACACAAATTTTCTTAAACGATGACAATTGTGTCCACTGTCTTAAGTTAGATTGTTTATTTTCCCCACTTTCTCTTTGTGAACTGTTCGATAAGGAATTTTGGTGAAAGAGTCCCTCAGTTTAATGCTTATGTTTGAACCAGGTCACGGGGATTGTTGGACTTGTTCTTGCAACCCCCTTATGCACTAATAACGCCAGGTGGCATTATTCTTTGTTTGCATGGGCACATTAAAATGGAAAATACTATACATACAAATAAGTTCCTATCTAATAGAGATAGGAACACACAAATCTTGTGGTGCAATGGAACCTTACATCCTGAACATTGACATGATGACCTGGCACAGGCCTCAGAGGTTTGGGCATTTTCCAGTCACCCCTGAACCAGGGAAACCATCTATGAAACATTCAAAGTTGTCTATGACATCACCTGAAAGCAATCCTTTACCAGGGAAGACCCTATTGCTGCTCTGACATCAATTTACTCAAAAGAGTCTTCCCTTAACACTGAGAAGATTTAAACAACAACAATGACCTGAGTACTGGACAGGGTTTTCTGCATTGCCCTTTAATTGTGAGTTGAAATTAGATGCCGCTCTGTACCATCCTGACTTCAATGTAGGATATACAGATTCCAGGACCTTCAATACAGAAACATGAGACCAACAACAGAGACTGTGAAAAATATAACTGTAGGGCACTACAGACAATGACTGGGATTGGACAAACTAGTTTGCCTGGAGCCTAGAAATGGACTTATGTCAGGAAACTTCAGGGGTAGGGTCTCCTTGTACTTAGGCCAGTTTTTCCTTTCCATGACCCCATACTTTGGTGGGCCCATGCAAACGATAATTGCCACCCTAACATTGTTTTTACAGTGCTCCTTTGACTCTAAACCTTTAAGAAAACACTAGTAAAAATATCTGGAACTGCAAGAAAAAAAAAGGTTTACGTTAGTGTTAACATATATGCTTTTAGTTACACTAGCATTCTGAGGGATAAAGGACGGAGATGAGGGATATATGCTTGGGAACAGGGATGAAGGGAGGAAAACACTGGTGGTGGAAAGGCCCTCATTTATTGTCACTGTGTACCTTAAATATCACTGTGTAAGATTTGTAATTCACTTTGGCCACAATAAAAATAAATAAATAAATAAATATCTTTATTTAAACACTGTGATTACAAACATGATTGTAGTTGGGTTTCAGTCATAAAAAGAACATCCCTTTTCACCAGAGAAATCTTCCCATCACCGACCTCCCCATCTCCTCCCTCCCCCATTCCCCACCTGTATTCAAGACAGGTTTTCTACATCCCTCACTCACTGACATTGTTATATTTCTCATCATAGTTATTTCTCTAACTGCACTCACCACTCTTTGTTGTGAGTTTCATATCTTGAGCTGGTCCTTCCGGCCCTCATCTCTGGGAATTATTTCAATGTCTTTTATTTTTCTTAAAACCCATAGATGAGTGAGACTATTCTGTTTCTATCTCTCTCCCTCTGACTTATTTCACTTAGCATAAGAGATTCCATGTACATTCATGTACAGGATAATTTCATGACTTCATCTCTCCCCAAAACTGCATAATATTCCATTGTATGTATGTACCACAGTTTCTTTAGCCATTCATCTGTTGAAGGGCATCTTGGTTGTTTCCAGAGCCTGGCTATTGTAGATAGTACTGCAATGAATACAGGTGTGAGGAAGGGACTTTTGTATTGTGATTTTGAGTTCCCATGGTATCCCTAGGAGTGGTATAGGTGGATCATATGGAAGATCAATTTCCAGGGTTTTTTTTTGAGAAATTTCCATATTGCTTTCCATAAGAGTTGGACTAGATGGCATTCCTGCCAGCAGTGAAGGAGAGTTTCTCCCCACATCTCCACCAGCACTGATTTTTCTTGTTCTTTGTGAGGTGTGCCAGTCTCAGCACAGGGTTTCTTACTTTTTGTGTTTCTATCATGCAAATCATTTAACTACGCAGCACTTGCTATACAAGACATCATGTTCCTCCCAATCATTATACCAAATAGCAATAACAAAGTTATTCTAGAGCAGAATTAGGTCTGCCAGTTGTAGTGATTAAGAAGTAATTAAGAGAGCTGGATCTTCATATGTGGTTTGGAGAATGGGTTTGCTCAGTAGTATGTGGGAGTCAGAGTTAACATATGTGGTGATGAGATGGTGGAAACATTAGTGTTTGGCTGGGGCTAAGGAATGATAAGGAGTGAAGAAGCATACTAACCCAAATCTTGCTCAGGTGTAGTCATGATAGACACACTGGTGTACTGAAGTGGACCTACTTTCAGTAGGTTTGAATTCTGGAGGTGGGGATAGTTTGGAAAATATTCTTTTAATGACCATAAAATGATTTTAGGTGGGAGTCACTTATGAAGTAAGAAGGTATTTGCTGCACAGGGGATCCCTATTTTCTTAAGTCCAGGGAGAGATTCTAGTGGGAAGAGTCATTATACACTTTGCTTTTAGACACTCCAACTCTGACATCTTCACATTAAGTACTTTCCTTTCCTGGCCAGACTAGCTTAATCCAGAGAAATAGTGGCTATATTTGTTTCTTAGAAGTGTCTCTTAATAAGAACCAATTTTCAGTAGGTGAAAGTGATAAAATTCCCCTCATTATTTTTAATTTTTAATGGGTGATTTCTTCAAAAACACTGAATACTATAATTTCATGCATTCTGAAAAGACCTTTCCTGACCACAGTGGGGTTGGGCAACCTGAATAGGAAAAATGTCAGTGAAGTCCAGGAGAAATGATCAGCAACTCAGAGATCTTTGGAGGAAAGGTAATATTCTAATAGATTTATGAGTTAACCAGAATCTGTGTGATTACTTGAATTCCAAAGACTTAGCTAGTTTTAGTGGGCCCCATAATGGTTAACTTTGCTCCTAAGGTCCCATATCCCCAGTTTAATAAGAGCTTGCATCTTATTTTGGTTAGATTGGTGTCCCTCTTGGCTTCACCCCCTGGGTTTCTTTCTGATTTAACTCTCTGTCAAGCCGTTACTCTGATTCTGAAAACAAAGTGATGAGGGACAGGCAGTAGGCATGTCCTGTTTGTAGTCAGCAAGTTAAAGAGCAGAGACATCTGCTCACAATTACTTCTCTGGAGGTTGGATAATTGATTGGCAGAGATGCTTTCTTAAGCTGATAGGAAACACCAATTGAACTATAGCTTCCAGAAAATCTTCACTCATCTCCTTACCAGCCTGGGGTAGTGCTTCAATTTTCATTGATCTCATTTGGTGGCTGTCAACTGGTAGGCACAAACCTTGCAAAGTGAGAATAAAAGGTATGTTTCTATTCCAGTGATTCCTTATTATGACTCATGAAATTTACTTTAAAACCAATAATGATTTGGTATTGAAAATGAAGAAACTTGCCAGATACTTCTGTTTTTCTCTGGCAAAGGACAAGAGTCTTGGTAAAACCAGTGTAGAGGAGTTCAGAATTAAGAAAGATAATTCCAAGTATTAGTGTTACAACACTGCCTAAGGTAGTGGTAGGTGGGTGGGTGGCCAAAACCAAGGGTTAGGAATGCACCAAGAGCCTTCAAGAACCTTTCATCATTTCCTTCTTTAAGATTTTTTATTCTTAGTAGAATGATATCTGAGGTTTTCCTTTAATGATCTTTAAAAAAGACCCTTGAAAAATTAGCAATCCTCTTTCCTTTTGAGTGGCCCAAGTTACTGTTGCTTTATCAAAGAGCCATAGAGATGGAATGATTTGTAGATTTTTTTAATAAATATGCTTTCTACTTAAAGCAGAAGGAAGCCTGGAAGTGAGCCAATAACAAGAAGGAACTCAGACAAGTCAGAAGATGAAAATTCTCTGAAAATACTGAGGCTCAGAAGATACAGTAATTCATTTAAAGGCATGAACTAGTAAATAAAGAACCTGACTTTGGAGTCTGAACTTCCAACATGCAGTTCAATGTCCTTTCTACCTTACAAAATGCCTTATACCATCTAAGTGATTACATTTGAATCAGTATCAGAAAACATATTCTGCTTCTGGAGCCATGTCTCCAGAAGTATCTGAATTACTGTTATTTCCTTCACACATAAAGGCCTGATTATATAGGGAATTCTGACACAAGCTGGTGTTGAAATCAGAAAATTTGGACTGGCATCTGGCATGAGCGCTGGCTTATTAAAAAGAATGCTCCCCACATAGTCAAGCATGAATAAAATTGAGTTAAATGTATTAAACAAAAGAATGTCCCACAGTGAGGCTTACATTTGCAGGTAGTTTGTATGTACAGAAGACCTTGAAAAACAGGGTCCTTTTTGTACTCTTTGAGGAACTACAAGGATTTTAGTACTCATTTGGTAAAACGATTGGCTTCTTTGACTTCTGTAAGGTAAGTCTCTGCTCTACAACTTTTTGAGGGTGAATGGTGAATAAGAACAAGTGTGTGTGTGTGTGTGTGTGTGTGTGTGAGAGAGAGAGAGAGAGAGAGAGAGAGAGAGAGAGAGAAAGAGAGAGAGAACTGCCATTAGAATGCAAGTTCTTTGAAATAGGAAATCCTGTATATCAATAATGGTATAGTGCTGAACATACATTGTCAGTCTCTGACTGTTAAAAGATGCCACCGGAAGTTAATGTCTTGCACAGCTAGAAAAATTGCTACAGGCTGCTTATTTACTCCCAGTATATTTAGCTGAATTTAACCAATATTCACAAAACTGTTAGTATAGAACATGTAAATCAGGGGTCACACACTTCTAAAGAAGTCAAGAGACCCAAGTCTCCTTTTACTGTACAAGGTAAGATCAAACATAGTCAGGGCTCAAAGGAAGGCTTAAAAACTCACACCCAAGATGCTGGGCTCTGTATTTCAAGAACTAGTCCAAGTCTTAGCTGTTCCACTTATGATGCTTTTAGGAAAGGAGCTATTATGTAGATACAGTTATATATATATATATATATATATATATATATATATATATATATATATATATATATATGAGTGATAGTACTTTATGAGTGATAGTACTTTTAAACTGAAGATGCCATATGCAAATAATACTCTGAAAGTAAGACATAATTGTGAACAAAATCAATAAATTCACCTGAAAACAAGAATAAATAGGGCCAGGACATAAGTTCTAAAAAGGCTGACTTCTGTAAAGGGAGAGTCAGCTGGAAAAAATGTGAGTCCTCGAGTAAAGTGTTTTGGAGAAGAGTTTAGAGATTTTCAGACTTTCTACCAAAGCTGAGTTGAGCTGAGTCTAACCTCTGGCCTCAGGATAGGAGACAAGAACGGAGAGCTAAGCAGGCAAAATATGTCACATTCTACTTGATCATATATCTAAACTAGAAATTCAAGACACACAAATCTGAAGGAAAAAATTACCTTTATAAAATTTGACTAATTATTCATTCTAAAGTTGAAAAAGTTATTACTGCTGGAACAAATGACCTCACTCTGATACAACTTGATTATTATATAGTCTTCTGAAAGGGCTTTCTTTACTTTTCCCCCCCATGTCCAAATCTTCAGGCTAAGTCATGAATGCAGTAAGCTTACAAATCTGGCCACGAATCTCAGGATTCTCAGTAAAAATGCATGTTCTCTCCAACCTGGAGTCTTATTCTCGGCAAGCCTTATTATTTCTTTCAGATACTCAGAGCTATGCCTCTAGACAAATGGACCAGTGTTATTTCTTGATTGAAAGATGGCCTGTCAGGACACGCATCTATTCCTGGCCCAAAGCAAGTCATTCTTGACATTTGTGCAATAACTTTATAGTTCCAAAATCCTTATCCTGCATCATCTCTGAGCTCCCCACATTTACCTTTGAGGTAAAGAATATGAGTTGCATGCATGAGTAAAAACAGAGAACTGGGTTAGGGAGATGGGAAGATATTAAGTTCCCTGAAATTAGCACCCTGTATAATTCTGAGAATATTCTCAGCAGAGTACTTAGCACAGAGTATGTACTCAATGAACAGACAAATGAGTGAAACTTCAAAGTAAGCATTTAAGTGTTTTCTGTACATTGTGAGAGAGACAAACCATTGGATCAGACCACACAGATTTGCCTGTGGTCACCTAATGAGTATCTGTTGGTATCTCCAAGCTCTATTTTTTTTCTATCTTCATAACTCCAAGCTCTTTTCCTTTTCATGTTTACAGTCTCCTGCTTGAGAAAGATGAACCTGGAACTGAGTGACTGCAGAAAGATCTAATCGATCTTTCAAGTGACTTTAGGGAAATAGACTTCAGACCCAGATATTCAGAGTCTCAAACTCAATTTACCTGGGGGCCACAGGAGGCAAAGTTGGGGTGATCCTTGAGTGCAAAGTCAGTAGTAAGCCTTGAACATTGGAGGGTGTGACCCAAACAACTAAAACAAAACAAAACCAAAAAAGATTCCTCTAGGGCAGGGCCACAAAATTTTGCACCGAGGGCCACAAACGGCCCACGGGCCACGAGTTTGAGACTCCTGGAACTTTAGACCCAGGTGACTTGGTAATTGGCCACTTTTCCCAGAACATAACTCGAGAGAACACATCCTGGTCTGAAATGCCTTTCTGGTAAAGAAGGAGTTGACAATCTCAGAACCCTTCTGGTCTCATTGTACCCTCAAGGAGGAGCTTTACAGAAAATTGGGAAGGAATAATCTTGTTCATCTTCCAGGTTCCCAAGTCTTGGATCTATCCAGAGTAACAGAGATGTCTTAGAAGATTAATATCTTAAGGAATGATCTGTTGACCATGATGGATATTCTTTCCACAAATAGCTTTCAGGAGGAGACACTTTCCTAGAAGTTTCCTGCAGTCACTTGTTGTAGAATTCTGTTTTTTGAAGCTGCATAGATGGTTGGGTTGGTCAGGTGCAGACAGGGTTTCTAGCTGACAAAATACAGGCTTTGGCTGTTCTGGTCCTAGGAGAGAGGCTTAAGCTTCTTATATTATGGCATTCCCCATTTAACTTAGGGGCACAATCTATTGAGGAACTTTTAGAAACACTAAAGATGTAAAATATAAAGCACAATGGTGGAGAAATAAAACTGGCAAGACAGTTAAAGATTCTGTAGTATCATAAATGGAATATGCTGGAGTCCCTACAGGTTCAAATCCTTACTGTCACTCCTGGATCTTTGATATAAAGTCGGTTTCTAATGAGTTTTACATCTATATTGACATATAAGAAATATTCCTGACTTGGTTTCTTGCATCCATGGTGACTGTGAGATCTCATGACATCTTGCATGAAACTTGACAAAATGAAAAATGCGGTATGGATATAAAGGATTTCTGATGACAAGCAGTGTGTAAGCCCAGAGTCTTAATCAATTTAAGTATTGTGGAGTCTAGCACCTTCTTAGGCTCAGACTATGCCTCTCAGGAGTTTTCCTAGGCGATACTGCCTTTATAGATCTATTATATTATACATGGCACCCTCATTCCTGACACTTTACCCTATCTCCAACCCCATATCATCAAGAACTAAGATCCAGTCCTTCTGACCCATCTATTACTTCAAGCAGGATACAGGCCCTTGCAGAAATTCATTTCTTTTTCTTACAACGAAGGGCATTATTTTTTTAAGAAGCAGATAATCGAATTATAATTCAAATTGTAAACACACAGATTGCAAAATACCACAAATCAAATGTTTCATATCAACGAACAGAGCAATATAGGAATCTATGGCATTCAGAATGAAAGCAGATTCTGTAATCCTAGTTTCTCAGTGACAGGAACTTGCCTTACACTTATATCAAAGGTTAGAGTATGGTCTCAAGCTCTCAAACGATCAGCCACAGACATTTCAGACGAAGCCTGCACAATTCCATCACTTCTTTTTGAGTTGAGAACATTATATTCTCATGGATTAATATGCAAATAAATTGAAGTCTATTTAATTAAATAGAGAGAAGTACCCGATAGGGCATTGCAAAATTAATAAGTGCTTCCCAATAGTCTCCATGAGTGCACAGCCACCATGATGGACTGGACATGAAGAATTTGCCTTCTGCTCTGTGGGCACAGGTAAGAGTTCCTGTCATTGGACGGAGAAGGGAAATAGGTCCAGGAACTTAGTTCTTTAGTCCTGTTTTGCTCCATAGGTGTGTACTCACAGGACTCACAGGTGCAGCTAGTGCACTCTGGCAATGAGATGTGGCACCTGGAATATTAGTGAAGATTTGCAAGGCATCTGGATGCAGATTCACCAGTTTATGGAAGTACTGGTTGCAGCAGATCCGTGGTCAAAGGTTTGGGAGGATAGGAGCTATAAACCATGGTAATCATGTAAAATTTTGTAGAATAACTACCATTTTCAGGCTGCAGTTACTGTGGTTTTCAGCAAGGTCGCCAGGATGATCAGTCCATAGTAGACAGCTTTTCACAAAGAGTGGGGGATTGCTATTAGGACAGATGGGACCACAGTGACAACGATAGTTGAAAATAATCCCTCTAGACAAGTATTGCATCCTGAAAGGAGATAAAATGATAGTCATGATATACATTCAGAAACAATATTGCAAACAAGTGTTTAAAAGGAATAAAAGCAAGATATAAAGAGAAAAAAAGAAAAATTTATCTGCCCCATGGCAGACAGTGATAGTGTGGGAGTGAAACTGCCTTCCTGGGACTCCACTGATGTTCACATGTAGAGTAGTTGCAGTTCCTGGGTGCTAAGAGAAGGAGTTGGGAAGCAGGGGCTGGGACATTGGAAAGAAAAATCTCTCCAGTGTGTGTCCTCGCATGTGATGAGATGTGTTACCTCCGACTGAAGCCTTGCCCAACACTCCCTTCGTCCTCTGGTGTATGATGATATGACCTCAGCCTGAAGAGTCTTCCACACTCCTGAAAATATGGTTTTTTTTCTCCCATGTGTCCTCTGGAGTGTGATGAAACTTGATCTCCATTTGAAGCCTCGATGAAGGGCATTATTAATGCTACTTGCTTAGAGGATTTAAGTAAAACAATGTAAGAGAAACTTCTGGAGATATACAAAAAGTTCTGTTTATCTCATTGTTACTGGCAATTGCTCTTCTCCAGGCCAGTGTGGTGCTGACATTGTGACCACTTTTTTTTGAGTTACATTCTAGATGGTATAGAGATGTTTTTATTTCTCCTTCAACTTTCTTCCCTTTGTTTAAAATACAGTGTTGTAACCTCACTGTTTTTTTGGCTCAGAGTTGGAGCATAAGGAAGGGAGATCCCTGCTCTCTGTACTCCCCATTTTACCTAATTATCTCATAAAGCAGCCTTTATGAATACATACAGGAGTACCCACACTTAGTTGGGTGAACAAGGTAAACTCCCAGAAGAGGCTTGATGACAGACACTTCCCAAAGAAAATAAGCCACACAGGAGGTTGTCCTTCTGGAGGGGAGAATAGGCTCTAATGAAGCTGTTCCCTGCTGTTCACTGCCCTCCCTTCAAAAGGTTTTTGAGAGGTTGGCCACCCAGATGGTAAAAAAAATATTTCCAAGAAAATTAAAAATGCAAAAGAGTTCTTTCTGTGCGAGAAAGTCAGTGGTCTAGATTTTGTTTCAGAGATGCTGTTCACTGCTTGCAATAGATTTTAGAAGAATATGATGAATACAGGGCTACAAAAACAAGCATCAACAGCTGTTTACATGGTGAAAAACATAATAACATTTAAACATGGAAAACGATTAGGCATAACACAATCAAGCCTAAAATGATGATTGCAGAATGCACCATCTTTAAGCATTTGATTTTTATCACAAGTGTGCCTACTGAATTTTGTAATAGAGCAGCCATCAGCTGTAGGAAGCTAAGTAAGGTGAAATTAATATAAGTAAGCAAGTCAGCTACTGAGGTTCACCCCCAAAGCACCTATAGTTAGTGAGTGCTGTGTAGAAGAGCACAGCTGTAGAGCATTTTCATGATCACACAAAGTGCTCTTGGACAGCACTGCTCTCATCTGCACCAAACATTCTTCGATCTGGAGGTGGGAGGCCACAGAGGAAATGAGAAATATTATTTAAGAAATGTGAAGAAGAACAATTTAATATTCAGTCTTTGACATTTAGAACATAATCCTTCAACAATATGCAAGTTGAGTTATTGTTTTGAAAAATACATTTCCCTAGCTCTTTCCCTCCTCTAACATGGCAACCAAACCTGAACTACTTGTCTGGGAAAATTTTCCACAGTATGGAAGGAAGCCAATTTTGGCTGAAATCAGGAAAGAAGAAAAAGATGGGAAGCAACAAACACATAAATAAGATTATGTGGTTTTGAAGTATCAGAAGAATACATATTCTGCCTAAAATAATTAGGAAAAAGAAGGAGGCTATAAAGTGACCTGACCTTCATTTGCCCAACCATATTCTTCAGGCTTGGGTGAATAAAATGTCAGGCATCAGGCATGAAAGGATCACAGAGTTGATCACACATCACCCCATGCACAGACACATTAAGGTCTATTTAAGACAAGAGGAGGCTTTGGGAGGCTCTGAGTATATACCTTCTGTGGATTTGCCTTTGTTTTTTTGGTCATCATGCAGTGTGGATATGGAATTGATAGTATAATGTTCTGCTATGTGATGATGGAGGTGATGAGTGACCATTATCCATATATGATGACAGGGGACTTCCAGGGCACTGCATTAGATAGTGGTGTCTATTGCTTTGAAGGCCAAGGTGAGGTCAAGTCATTTCAAGATCTCTATTAGATACTGACCAAAATAGGCAAGTCCTGAAAGAGTCACACTGAGGACTCCTGGGAGACAAAGCATAGCATAGCACCCTGGCATAGAAGGTGTTGGTATTATAAACACAAAGCCTAAATCCATTCTTACTAACAAAAGGGTGATTTTAGCCTCCTTCCTCTCTTGCAATGATTGTCTTAGGAAAAGAAGCAGGAGGGCTGTGCTATCTATGTAACAGAATTTTCATGAAAATTAACCCGTGTATTTCTTTAAAAATCAGAGCAGAGGTGGTGAACACGTGGCTCTTGAGTCGCATGCGGCTCCCAGCCAAAATGAATGTGGCTCTTTGCCTCTTATCATTATTTTGTATACTGTGGCTCTTTGCCAAGTTTGGATTTTGTTATGCTGCTTCTGAGGAGGGACCTCTGAGGAGAGATCTCCGAGCGCGTAGTCCGTCTCCCATCCCTCAGAAACAACTGCACAGGCCAGCGAGTGGGGGACCGTGTGTCACATATTGTGTCACATCTGGCCATTAGTTCTTAGTGTGGAGACGCAGCACACCCTCACCATCACTGCAGGATTTTGACCCTCACTCAAAATGGCAAAATGCAATATATGTTTAATAGATTATTGTTAAAATTAGATGCTTTTGTGTATTTGCCTGTTTTGGCAGGTCACTGTGTGTGGCTCTCTGACTCTCACAATTTAAAATTTTGGCTCTTTGTGTCGAACTTGTTCGCCACCCCTGGATCAGAGTAAGTTTAAACTAGATTTAGTTAATATTTTCTTGCTAATTAATAGAGACTCTAGAAGGAAAAGATCAAATTAGCTAATGTCAAACTTAATGCATTATATATTTTTTGTCCATTTGAAATGTAGCAGTGATTGAGTCTGGAGACTCCAATATATAAACAAAGACTAAATGAATGAGCAAATATCAAGACCTTGGGCCAGAACAACAGTACAGTGGATAGAATGATTGCCTTACACAAGACAACCTGGATTCCTGCCTCTCCATTAGTTCCCTTATCACCACCAAGAGTTATACCTGAGCTTAATGCCCTAAGCACTACCAGGTGTGTCCCAAAAAGTTAAAAAATATAGAGACCTTGCAAAAAAGTCAGAACTGGAAAGATAAGAGCAGTGTGAAACACAGAGAAAAGGAGCCCGGGGTAATTAAAGAAACATAAACCTTGCTAGTGGAGACTTAGTTTGTTTATTCTGGTGAAGATAATAGAAGCTTGTATTAGAAGATACCAGATGAGTCAGTTTAGATTTTTCAGTATTGATTTTATTTTGCTGTATCAGATGGAAAGTGACAAAAAATTGAAGTCAAATTAGTCTCCAAAAAGGGAGACTACTAATCTACATAACTGGGGGTTCAGTTTATATTTGGTCTC
The DNA here is from genome assembly GCF_024139225.1 of Suncus etruscus. NCBI lineage: Eukaryota > Metazoa > Chordata > Mammalia > Eulipotyphla > Soricidae > Suncus > Suncus etruscus. The sequence continues at coordinate 150,214,204 of NC_064851.1, read as the reverse complement.
AACTTCAACTCTAGCTCTCTGAAAAGCTAAAATATTGCCATTAAATAACATTGACCTAAAATCCTCTTTCAACAATCTTCCCCATCTTTGGTTTCATTACCAAGTGATCCCCTGATGGCAATATGGTTTTCAGCAGCTATACAACTGAACATTAATAGCTCGTACCTTTTTCTCCAAAGTCCCATAAACTGTCTCATTATTTTTTACTGACCTTGACTACATCTGACATTATCTTTAATTTCCTGTGACCAGAAGAATAAGTATTCTACTTACTAGATTCATTTCACTTGGAAGTGCAGCAATATCAATTTTATTTGTGGCAAATGGACTTATAGGGAGTAGATAAAGATAATGAGTCGTTCAAAGACTACAGTTAAGAATCATGTATTGGATTATTCTCAAAAACGTTATTGTTTTATCATCAGAATGACTTTGGCTTTAAGAATTGTGATCTAAAGTATAGGTAGATATATCCCTGATATCTATTTTGTATTAGTATCCTGGATGATATTCCAACTCTTGGAATGCACTAAAGAACAATGTTACAGAATGTTATCAGAGAACTCTGTGTTATAAAGAACTGATTTTTAACTTCTTCCATGAGTTTGTTGTACTAGTCAGTCTAGCTATTAATGCCCAACCTTCACTTTTATTTTTATTCTATTGTATATACTTGAGTATAAGTCGACCTGAGTATAAACCAACTGCCCAAATTTTACCCTGACAACTGGGAAAACTTAGTGACTTGAGTATAAACTGAGGTAGAAACTGAAGCAGCCACTGGTAAATTTTAAAAATAAAAATAAATATCCAAAGCAATTATAATAATTTGAGGAATCAGTTGGTGAACAATAACTTTAAAACTTTAAATAAAGTGCAGAAAACCATAGCTTAACAGGTAATCAAGGTAAATCACAAAGGTTAAAATTATTCCAAACTGGATTCCTCCTCCTCCTCCTCTTCATCTGTATGTCCAAACAGAGCTTCAGCTGTATCTGATGTGAGGGTATCAGCATAGATATTGTCATTATCACTGGGTTCGCAGGTATCATCATCACTGCTGTCAGTCTCATATGAAGTGCAGAATATTGTGGGTTAAATAGTTCAGTGGCCTACAATTCAGGTCAGCTGCAACTTGTGGACTGAGCTGAAGCACTGCCCACTCCAGCAGATGGCAGAAGACAACGTGCATTTGATTCAGTTTGTGCGCACTGAATCAAATAACCTATATGACCCAAGTATAAGCCAAGTTGGGCCTATACTAGAGTGTAGGTAGTCTAGAGGTAATTCTTGCTTTTGTTTGATAGTTTTTGGCTATATAGCACTGTGCTCAGGTGTTACTTCTGGCTCTGTGTTCATGGATTACTGCTAGGCAGTGCTCAAAAGATACCTTTGGTTATAATTATGAAGCCCAGATTATTGCTGTCCCCTTGTTTTGTCCTTTTTCTCACAGAAAATTTTAAAATAAAATTGAGAACTTATGTATAATTACATAAATTTTCACATTGAAATATTTTTGTGGGTTTTGTAGCTTTTATTTGTTTTTCTTCTGCTCTGTTCAATTTATTATCACTAATTTTAACCCCTTAAAACCTGAAGAGAAATACAATAACCTCATATCTGAGTAAAACACAATTTCAGAGACTTTGAGAGAAATATCAAAGTCATGACCGAAGGACATCAGATAACTCATATTCACTGTTGTTGCATTCCCTCCAACTTTATTCTATAACCAAAATTTAAAATCACCTGAACAGAAGGATATATTATTTGGACAAAGGAGTTTTATAGATATAAGTAATGAAAATGATAAACTTTAAATTTAGTGCCTGGTGTCTTTAAAAGAAAAGGAAAGGTCATATAGAGACACACATGGTAAAAGTTCATGAAGATGAAGGCCAATAAATACTACAATGACAAGCAGTAATGACAGTAAGAAGGCAAGGAAAACTAAAGAATATCCAGATCATAAGAAATAAGAAAGAAATAAGACTAGATCCTTCTCAGAGTCCACAGAAGAAAGAATATTGCACTGTTAACACCTTGATTTCAACAGCCTCCATAACTATAAAGACTGATAAACAGGATTAATTCAGTTTGTAATGATTTGCTGTAATCATCCCAGAAATTAAAAGCAGGTTTTGTTCCCCAAAAGAATGAAAATAATGAATCAAAGCATTATTCAGAGAAGGAAACTTTTCTTTTTTGGTTTTCTTGATTACCTAAAATCCTTTAAAGACTTATTTCTGATTAAAAATGTTGTATTGTTCATGACACATAGACAAAGTTTTAAACCATTTTAACATCTTTTTTTAACATTTCTAATGATCATAACAAAATTTAACTCTCTTAAGTTTAAGAACAACAAAGCATAAAATTATTATATAACATTACTATATTTATATATAATCATGTTTTATTGGAATGTGTGTTATCATAAATTTTGTCATGTGTTTGCCCTTCATAGGATTTTAAGTACTAGTTAGTTATTAGATGAAAATAAAGTACAAATTGTATTTTGTAACTTCTTTGCTTGCACAATATTTAAGAATATTAAATTAAAAAGTGCTGCCTTTTTCTTTTTTCTTTTTTTTTTTGGTTTTTGGGCCACACCCGGTGGTGCTCAGGGGTTACTCCTGGCTGTCTGCTCAGAAATAGCTCCTGGCAGGCACGGGGGACCATATGGGACACCGGGATTTGAACCAACCACCTTTGGTCCTGGATCGGCTGCTTGCAAGGCAAACGCCGCTGTGCTATCTCTCCGGGCCCAAGTGCTGCCTTTTTTAACCAATTATATCAGAAAGAGTAATTTAAATGTCTAGCATCTATTTTATCAATATATATATTATATATATATATATATATATATATATATAATATAATGGTGTGTCTGGATTCTGAACTTGAATTTTTATACTTCATTTCTTCTGATTTATAACTTCCTCTCATCTTGGTTACTTTAATTTAAGGCACTAATTGAATACCTAACTCTTTAGGGACTGTAAAATTAATTAAATTAATAAGAGTTCTTGATAGTGGTGGATGATGTTGGATCCTTTCTCCACCAGGCCAGAGCCTGCAGCTTCTTTGGCCTTGCAGGTCTGAGGGTTCAGAGCAGTGGTGAGGAAATGATCCACAGAAGTCAGATTTCAGAAGACATGAAGCTTTATTATTAATAGGCCCTAGTCACCATGTGTGGCTTCTAAACTAACCTTTTAAGCAGCCTCTCTGCAGCTGCCCTTCATTTAAACCTGTCTCTTATCCCTCCATGCTGCTTCCTCTCCTCAGCTTCTTCTTCATTCTCCCTTCTTCTTCATTCTCCCTATACTCCCAGGCAACCCCTTTGTAACCTTCCATAGACCCCTCCCAGATATGGGCTAGTCTCTTACCATCAGATAAGATTAGCAGTTAGCCTTGGGAAGGGGATCTACAGGGACCTCTTATTTCCTAAGATACTCCCAATCATTCTCATCTCAAGGACCATATTTTTAGTTCTGAAATATCAGTCTTCCCATGAAGGCTGCACAGACTCCATATCAATTATCTGCCTCCTGCCATCAGGAGCTTGTTTTTAGACTGAATCAGTATATGTGTTTGGAACTGGTTTGGAATAGGAATAATGGTTCTTCTCTTATAACTATTCTTGTATTTTATATCAGTTTTTTATTTTTAATTTTTAATTGGTTTTAATATGAACCACATCTGGAGTTTCTTTGACCTACCTGTGCTGAGGTAAGCTTTAGAGGAAGTAATACTGCTCCAGGAACTGAATTTAGGGTCCATGAGATCTCCACTGGAGCCATCCCCTCCATGCTTTGAGATCATTTTGTATGTACTTTTGTTGTTTCAGTTTTTATAAATGACACATTTCTTCTTTTATTTTTAATTTAAATTTCTTTATTTTAGACATTGTGGTTTGTAGAGATGTTCATAATACAGTTAATCCTGGCATTTAATATTTTACCACTGATGTATTATTTCCTTGTCATCAATTTTCTTTATATATATAAATATATATTTTATTTAAACACCTTGATTACATACATGATTGTGTTTGGGTTTCAGTCATGAAAAGAACACCACCCATCACCAGTGCAGCATTCCCATCACCACTGTCCCAAATCTCCCTCCTCCCCACCCACCCCCCGCCTGTACTCTAGACAGGATTTCTATAACCCTGATACGTTCTCATTATTAGTATAGTTCAAAATGTAGTTATTTCTCTAACTAGACTCATCCCTGTTTGTGGTAAGCTTCATAGGTGAACTGTAACTTCCAGCCCATCTCTCTTTTGTGCTGAAAATTATTGTTGCAAGAATGTCTTTCATTTTTCTTAAAACCCATAGATGAGTGAGATCATTCTGCATTTTTCTCTCTCTCTCTGATTTATTTCGCTCAGCATAATAGATTTCATGTACATCCATGTATAGGAAAATTTTATTACTTCATCTCTCCTGACAGCTGCATAATATTCGATTGTGTATATGTACCACAGTTTCTTTAGCCATTCTTCTGTTGAAGGGCATCTTGGTTGTTTTCAGAGTCTTGCTATGGTAAATAGTGATGCAATGAATATAGGTGTAAGGAAGGGATTTTTGTATTGTATTCTTGTATTTTTAGGGTATATTCCTAGGAGTGGTATAGCTGGGTCGTATGGGAGCTCGATTTCCAGTTTTTGGAGGAATCTCCATATTGCTTTCCATAAAGGTTGAACTAGACGGCATTCCTACCAGCAGTGGATAAGAGTTCCTTTCTCTCCACATCCCCCCAACACTGTTTGTTCTCATTCTTTGTGATGTGTGCCAATCTCTGTGGTGTGAGGTGGTACCTCATAGATGTTTTGATTTGCATCTCCCTGATGATTAGTGATGTGGAGCATTTTTTCATGTGTCTTTTGGCCATTTGTATTTCTTCTTTATCAAAGTGTCTGTCCATTTCTTCTCCCCATTTTTTGATGGGATTAGATGTTTTTTTCTTGTAAAGTTCTGTCAGTGCCTTGTATATTTTGGAGATTAACCCCTTATCTGATGGGTATTGGGTGAATAGTTTCTCCCACTCAGTGGGTGGCTCTTGTATCCTGGGTGCTATTTTCTTTGAGGTGCAGATGCTTCTCAGTTTAATATATTCCCATCTGTTAATCTCTGCTTTCACTTGCTTGGAAAGTGCAGTTTCCTCATTGAATATGCCTGTAGTCTCAATGTCCTGAAGTGTTTTGCCTACGTGTTGTTCTATATGTCTTATGGTTTTGGGTCTGATATTGAGGTCTTTAATCCATTTGATTTTTACCTTCGTACATGATGTTAACTGGGAGTCTAAGATCAATTTTTTGCAAGTGGTTAGCCAGTTGTGCCAACACCACTTGTGTTGAAGAGGCTTTCTTTGCTCCATTTAGGGTTTCTTGCTCCTTTATCAAAAATTAGGTGATTGTATGTCTGGGGAACATTCTCTGAGTATTAAAGTTTATTCCACTGATCTGAGGGTCTGTCCTTATTCCAATACCATGCTGTTTTGATAACTATTGCTATGTAGTAAAGTTTAAAGTTGGGGAAAGTAATTCCTCCCATATTCTTTTCCCCAATGATTGCTTTAGCTATTCTAGGGTATTATTATTTCAAATGAATTTCAAAAGTGCTTGATCCACTTCTTTGAAGAATGCCATGGGTATCTTTAGAGGGATCGCATTAAATCTGTACAATGCTTTGGGGAGTATTGCCATTTTGATGATGTTAATCCTGCCAATCCATGAGCAGGGTATGTGCTTCCATTTCCGCGTGTCCTCTCTTATTTCTTGAAGCAGAGTTTTATAGTTTTCTTTGTATAGGTCCTTCACATATTTAGTCAAGTTAATTCCAAGATATTTGAGTTTGTGTGGCACTATTGTGAATGGGGTTGTTTTCTTAATGTCCATTTCTTCCTTATTACTATTGGTGTATAGAAAGGCCATTGATTTTTTTTTTGTGTGTTAATTTTGTAGCCTGCCACCTTGCTATATGAGTCTATTGTTTCTAGAAGCTTTTCTGTAGAGTCTTTAGGGTTTTCTAAGTAGAGTATCATGTCATCTGCAAACAGCGAGAGCTTGACTTCTTCCTTTCCTATCTGGATTCCCTTGATATCTTTTTCTAGCCTAATCGCTATAGCAAGTACTTCCAGTGCTATGTTGAATAGGAGTGGTGAGAGAGGACAGCCTTGTCTTGTGCCAGAATTTAGAGGGAAGGCTCTTATTTTTTCTCCATTGAGGATAATATTTGCCACTGGCTTGTGGTAGATGGCCTTATCTATATTGAGAAAGGTTCCTTTCATTCCCATCTTGCTGAGAGTTTTGATCAAGAATAGGTGTTGGACCTTATCAAATGCTCTCTCTGCATTTATTGATATGATCATGTGTTTTTTATTTTTGTTGTTGATGTTGTGTATTATGCTGATAGATTTATGGATGTGAAACCATCATTGCATTCCTGGGATAAAACCTAATTGATTGTAATATATGATCTTCTTAATGAGGCATTGAACCCTATTTGCCAGGATTTTGTTGAGGATCTTTGCATCTGCATTCATCAGCGATATTGGTCTGTAATTTTCTTTTTTCATAGCATCCCTGTCTGGTTTAGGTATCAAGGTGATGTTGGCTTCATTAAAACTATTTGGAAGTGTTTCCGTTTGTTCAATTTCATGAAAGAGTCTTGCCAGGACTGGTAGTAGTTCCTCTTGGAAAGTTTGAAAGAATTCATTAGTGAATCCATCTGGGCCTGGGCTTTTGTTTTTGGGCAGATATTTTATTACCATTTTAATTTTATCAATAGTGATGGGGGTGTTTAGATATGCTACATCCTCTTCATTCAACCGTCGAAAACTATAGGAACCCAAGAATTTATCCATTTCTTCCAGGTTCTCATTTTTAGTGGCATAGAGTTTCTCAAAGTAGTTTCTGATTACCCTTTGAATCTCTGCCATATCATAGTGACCTCTCCTTTTTTCATTCCTAATACTAGTTATCAAGTTTCTCTCTCTCTTTCTTTGTTAGTTTTGCCAGTGGTCTATCAATCTTGTTTATTTTTTCGAAGAACCAACTTCTGCTTTTGTTGATCTTTTGGATTGTTTTTTTGGGTTTCCACTTCGTTGATTTCTGCTCTCAGGTTTGTTATTTCCTTCTGTCTCCCTATTTTTGGGTCTTTTTGTTGAGCACTTTCTAATTCTATGAGCTGTGTCATTAAGCTGTTCAGGTAGCCCCCTTCTTCCTTTCTGATGTGTGCTTGCAAAACTATAAATTTTCCTCTCAGGACTGCTTTTGCTGTGTCCCATAAGTTCTGATAGTTTGTGTCTTTATTATCATTTGTTTCCAGGAACCTTTTAATTTCCTCTTTGATTTCATCTCAGACCCACTGGTTATTCAGTATGAGGCTGTTTAACTTCCAGGTGTTAAAGTTTTTCTTCTGTGTCCCTTTGGAATTCACATATAATTTCAGAGCCTTGTGGTCAGCGAAGGTAGACTGCAAAATTTCTATCTTCTTGATATTATGGTATGTTTTATGTGCTAGCATGTAGTCTATCCTGTAGAATGTCCTATGTACTTTGGAGAAAAATGTGTATCCAGGTTTTTGGGGATGGTGTGTCCTATATATATAAACTAGGCCTCTTTCTTCCTTTTCCCTTCTCTGGTCTAGTATATTCTTGTTGGGTTTCAGTCTGGTTGACCTATCCAGTGTTGACAAAGCCATTTTGAGGTCCCCCACAATTATTGTGCTGTTATTGATATTATTTTTCAGATTTGTCAACAATTGTATTAAATATTTTGCTGGCCCCTCATTCGGAGCATATATGTTTAGAAGAGTGATTTCTTCCTGCTGTACATATCCCTTGATTAATACAAAATGCCCATATTTGTCCCTTACAACTTTCCTGAGTATAAAGTTTACATCATATGATATTAGTATGGCCACTCCAGATTTATATGGGTTTTGTTTGCTTGAATAATTTTCCTTCAGCCTTTTATTTTGAGTCTATGTTTGTTCTGACATTCAGGTACATTTCTTATAGGCAACAGAAGGTTGGATTGAGTTTTTTTGATCCATTTAGCCACTCTGTGTCTCTTAACTGGTGCATTTAGTCCATTGACATTGAGAGAAAGAATTGTCCTGGGATTTAATGCCATCTTTATATCTAAATTTGGTGTGTCATTTGGTCAGTCTTGTCTTAAAGTAGGTCTTTCTGTTTTTCTCTGAAGACTGGTTTTGAGTCTAAAGTTTCTGAGCTGTTGTTTGTCTATGAAACCATGTATTTTTCTGTCAAACCTGAAAGTGAGTTTTGCTGGGTACAGTATTCTAGGTGAAGCATTTATTTCATTGAGTTTTGTCACTATGTCCCACCACTGCTTTCTGGCCTTGCGTGTTTCTGGTGACAGGTCTGCTGTAAATCTCAAGGATTTTCCTTTGAATGTAATTTCCCTTTATGATCTTGCTGCTTTCAGAATTCTGTCTCTATCTGTGGGATTCGTCGTTGTGACTAGGATGTATCTTGGGGTATTTTTTTCTGGGTTCTCTTTTGGTTGGTACTCTTTGGGCATGAGGATTTGATTGCATATATTTTTTAGCTCTGAAAGTTTCTCTTTAATGATGTTCTTGACCATTAATTCTTCCTGGAAATTTTCTTCCTGGGTCTCTGGGACTCCAATGATTCTTAAATTGTTTCTGTTGATCTTATCATAGACTTCTATTTTCATCTGTTCCCATTCTTTGACTAATTTTACCATTGTTCATTTGCTTTAAGTTTTTTCTTCCATTCTCTCCTGCTGTATGGAGTTCCTATTTATCTCATCTTCCACAGCACCAATTCTATTCTCAGCTTCTGGTAGCCTGTTGGAGAGCATATCCATTTTGCTATTCAATTTGTTTACTGAGTTTTACTGGCCTGTTATTTGACCTGTTATTTCAGTTTGGAGTTTTGTGATTTCTGTCTTCATATTTTCTTGGTTCTTATTAGTGTTCTGTTCAACTCGATCCATGGTTTCTTTGAGTTCTTTGAGCATCTTCCATATTTCTTGTCTAAACTCCTTGTCTGAGAGATTGATTAGCTGGTTGGTCATTTTCTGGTCATCAGAATTGTCATTTTCATTCTTTATGTCTGATGCTGGCCTGCGTTGTTTCCCCATTGTCACACTTGTATTGTGGGTTTTTCTACGTGTTGTGGTGGTATTCATTGGCTAAATGATGTGTGTGGCTATGCTCCTCTGGCTCCACCCTTTCTGGGTGGGTTGACTTTCCTCCAAGGAAGGGGAGCCCTCTGTGGATGAAGCCTCACACAGGATCAAATCTTAGGTGTGAGCATGCAGGTGAGAAGACAGTCTGGGGAGAGATGCTGGGCTTCAGTGCTCCAGCTCAGTTCTTAGTGTGATTTTTTCTTCTTGTTGCAGCAGCGTTCTTTCTTTAGAAAGAGTGCACGGCTGCGAAGGTGCTCCTCTGGAGCCTCTGGGTAAGCGAATTTTCTGGGCCTTTTATGCCCATTCCCAAGAGGTTTAGGAGACAGGACAGGAGACACACACACACAGGCAGCACTCATAGTTTCTCACAGTTGGCCCCCACTGGGCCTGCGTAGATTTTCCCAGCCTGATGTCACAAACAGGGGACTTGCCTTCTGTGAGGTACTGCTTATAGCCGGTTTTCACTTTAGGAAGCAGTCCCTTGGGGTTCTGGCCCCTTGAATGAGCCTCTAGGATAGTGAGTTTTCTGGGCCCTTTATGGCCCACACTCAAGAGGTTTAGGAGACAGGACAGAAGACAAACACACACAGGCAGCACTCACAGTTTCTCACAGTCAGGCCCCACTGGGCTGGCATAGATTTTCCAAATGACACATTTCTTAAGGCCATCACATTAATTCTATATTTTATATAACCCAGGTTTGAAAAGGGACTACAGTACTGTATGTGTTCTAGCTAAAAACCCTGCTTCAAGAAATAAACTAGGACTTATGAAAATGGAGACACATACCCTGCTCATAGATTGGGAGAATTAACGTAATTAAAATGGCAATACTCCCCAAAGTATAGTGCAGATTTTAATGCAATACCTTTAAAGATGCCCATGACATTCTTCAAAGAAGTGGATCAAACTCTCCTGAAATTCATTTGCAACAATAAACACCCACAAATAGCTAGAGCAATCCTTGGGGAAAAATATATATGGGAGGCATCACTTTCCCCAACTTTAATTTGTATTACAGAGCTATAGTAATTAAAATAGCATGATACTGGAATAAAGACAGACCCTCAGATTAGTGGAATAGAGATAAATATTCAGAGAATAGCCCCAGATATACAATCAATTAATCTTTGATAAAGGGGGAAGAAATGCAAAATAGGAAAGCCTCTTCAAAAAGTGGTTTTGGCACAACTGGTTAGCCACATACAGAAAGTGAACTCAGACCTCTATCTAACATCATTCATAAAGGTCAAATCCAAATGTATTAAAGACTTGATATTAGACCTAAAACCATAAAATATATAGAAAAACACATAGGTAAAACACTCCAAGACAGTGAGACTAAAGGCATCTTCAAAGAGAAAACAGCACTCTCTAAACAAGTGGAAGCAGTGATAAACAGATGGGACTATATTAAGCTGAGAAAGCTTCTGCACCTCAAAGGAAATAGTACCTAGGATACAAAAGCCACTCACAGAATGGGAGAAACTATTCACCCAATGCCCATCAGATAATGGGCTAATATCAAAAAATATACAAGGTACTTATAGAACTTAACAAGACAAAACATCTAACCCCATCAAAAATGAGGAGAAGAAATGAACAGACACTTTGTCAAAGAAGAAATACAAATGGCCAAAAGACACATAAAATGCAACACATCACTAATCATCAGGGATATGCAAATCAAAACAACAATGAGGTACCATCTCATGCCACAGAGACTGGCACACATCACAAAGAATAAGAACAATTGGTGCTGGAAGGGATGTGGAGAGAAAGGAACTCTTATTTACTGCTGGTGAGAATGCCATCTAATCCAGCCTTTCTGGAAAACAATATGGATATTCCTTAAAAAACTGAAAATTGAGCTCCTATTTGTTCCAGCTATACTACTTCTAGGGATATACCCTAGAAACTCAAAATTACAATACAAAAATATCTTCCTTACACCTATATTCATTGCAGCACTATCTACAATAGCCAGACTCTGTAAACAATGAAGATGCCCTTTAACAGATGAATGACTAAAGAAAATGTGGTATATATACACAATGGAATGTTATGCAGTTGTCAGGATAGATGAAGTCATGAAATTTTCCTATACATGAATGTACATGGAATCTATTATGCTGAGTAAAATAATTCAGAGGATGAGAGATAGACACAGAATAGTTTCACTCATCTATGTGTTTTAAGAAAAATAAAAGACATTATTGTAATTGTGCCGAAAGACAAAAGAGATGAAGGCTGGAAGGACTAGCACATGGTATGAAGCTCACCACAAAGAATGGTGAGTACAGTTAGAGAAATAACTAGACTGACAACTATGGTGACAATGTCAATGAGTAAGAGAAGTAGAATGCTTGTCTCCAATACAGGTGAGCAGGGAGGAGGGAGATCGGGGGCATTTGTGATGGGAATGTTGCAATGGTAAAAGGCACTGTGCTTTGTATGACTGAAACCCAACTATAATCATGTCTGTTATCACGGTGCTTAAATAAAGATATCATTTTAAAAAATGATTCTAGGGAAATGGGAACAATAGACACTTTTGAAGGATGGAAGCCAGGCCGCTCTTGAGATTCCATCATAGTGCTGAATGAAGTGGAAGAATGCTCTTAAATTTAGCCTTTCTGCTGTGCTGCTTCTCCCTGCAAGATATTTTTCACCCCAGCAAGTCAGTTTTCCAGAAGCTGCTTCCCTTTAATGAGCTGCTGATCCCATTTAGCAGATTTTCCAAAGAAAAAGTTGGGGGAAAGGAGATATGTTCATTGAAAATTATTCCCATGGTTGTACTGCTGAAGGGGGTTGTTCTTTTTATGATTGAAACCCAGTTACAGTCATGTTTGTAATCATGGTGCTTAAATAAAAATATTATTTAAAAATGTATTGCAATTCAAAGTATCTTTATTATTGAGGCACGGGCTTTCTCTTCTAATGTTCCTTAATCTGTGTGCTATAGGGTTGTGGATGCCTAGAAGGGTCTTTGCCATTTGATTTACATGAAGATTGAATAGATTAGGAGTGGCCATAATTTAACTGCCATAAACCTGATATTGTTCCATCACAGGTGAAACGTTCCTTCTTTTTATAAGTATACACAGTAATATGTACCACATCACATAGACATAAGCTCCCATACCCATATATTATATATCATACCACATCCCACACTATATCATATTTCATAGAGATATACATTCTATGTCACACATATACCTAGACATATTCCCTCAACTATGCATACAATATTGTACACAAGCACTCATTTATCATATCATATACACAAAAGCATTGGATAGCATACACCCTACATACATATATAAACAAGTCACAGGCACAAAGCATAGACATTTTCAATAGTCAATTGGTTTTCAGTGTTAATGAATCCTGTGTTGATGGATTTATTTACCTACTAATTCTTTTGGTAACCATCAAATCAGTACTCCCTATGCTTACATGGTCTTTTATAGACACAGTCAGCGAAAATGAAGAGAATTTTGATGTGCCCATTCCAAACTGAGGTCAATTAGGGCAATTGGTTGTTTCTTTGTTTCATATTACAAACAAATGTTCCTTTGTGATAAGCTAGTGCCTATTTTGTACTTGATGATGTATCTATAAGTTTTTAACCTATATGTTCTATTTAAATATTTTAAATTTAATTAAAGAGCTATAGTTTCCAAAGTTATTGATAGTTGAGTTTTAGGTAATATAAAATTTCAGTTCCAATTCCACTACCAGTGTCAAATCCCATCACTAGTGTTCCTGTACTCTGTAATCCTCCATCCTCCAACCAATTTCCCTTATCCCCTTCCTGCTACCTTGGCAGGCACTATGTACCTACTTTTGTGTTTTTGTTTAAATTTTATTTTGTTGTTGTTGTTAGTGGTGGTGACTTTGCTTTTTAAAATGACTCCCAAGGCTAGTGCTAATGTACTGTTTAGTGTTCCTAAACACAAGAGGGCTGTGTATGCCTGCCAGAGAAGTTACATGTTATATAAGCTTCATTCAGCATGAGTTATAGTGCTGTTGGCCATGAGTTATATTAATGAACCCGCAATAAATACTTTAAAATATGTATTTAAGTAGAAACAGACATAATGTACTCATGTATTAATTTTATGCTTATGCATTTCTTAATTATATAGTTAATATGGCAGTCAAAATATTAACTATAAAATATTGTAATCAGAGTTCACAGGAATTGATCCTATAGTTATCCCAGGATCAATGGTTCACTGTTCTCTAATACAGTATTTGTGGCAACTTAATAAAATGTACCTACCATGAGTATCAGTAATCAACTGTCTATTTTTCATCTAAGGCTCTGTGAGGAGAGTTGGAAAAATTGATCAACATCCCAGATCAAGTATTTTTCCTCATGAAAGAAAATATAAAAATACTAACATTATATAAAGTTCTAGGTTCACATCTATGAAGTTGATTTATTTCATTTAGTAAACATCTTTAGAATATCCCTGGCAGAGGAGAGAGAAAGGCAAGTTTGATGCTGATCAGCATTTTCCTTTGGGTTGTGCACATTCTGTATGGTTGTGCTTACTCAACAACTTTCTCTTTTCTCCAAACAAAGCAAGAGGGAACAAAACCAACTAACTTTAACTGAAAAATTGGCTCAAAGCTGGAAAGCAGAAATAAGGACACCTAACAGTAGGCATTTCTTAGGAGTCAACAATGTCCTATGGATGGCCCTATTCTATGATATCAACTCCAGTAAGGAGGATTTCAGACTAGAGATAAAAATGAAAACCATTCAGTTCTTTCTTAAAGATGTATCAGAATCACTTTAGTTTATTTTTTTCCAATTCATTATAAAAATCAAACTTGGACAAAAACTGTATAGCAGGGCCTGGAGCAATATGCCAGAGGTAGGGCATTTGCCTTGCAGACACAGTTGAACTGAATATCACAGGCTTCGCCATAGCACACACCTCCAGGTGTAATTCCTGAGCACAGAGCCAGGAATAACCCCTGAGCACTGATGGTGTGACCCCCAAACAACTCCCTTAAAATCTCCTCCAAAAAACAACAGTCTAGTAAAAACAGCAACAACAACAACAAAAAAGAGATGATAGTCATCTAACTAGTCTAAGTATTCACAAAACCAAGTAAAAAAGTGTCTGTGAAAGTTGTAAGGTTGGAAACACTGGTGTGGTGGCCTGGTTTAGGGAAATTTAATTCAGAATTTGGATTATTCTAGGGAAGCAAGGCTTAAGTTTAACCTGGAACTTACCTGAGGAAATTTAACATGAAGAAACAATTTATAATGCAAATTAATATTGGAAAATTATTCACTCAGAGGGAATGTTGGAACTATAGAGAGAATAAACCTTTAAAATTAGCCTCTGGCAACCAGGTAACCAATCAGCATGGATTTATGGCCTTTTAGTGCCTCCTTATGCAAAGAACTCTGTAGTTTTCCAACTTGAAACTAAATAACCTTGAGTGAATAATTCAATCTCTTTGAGCTCTACTTTCTTTTTATGAAAATATCTAAATCATAGGGTCATTGTGAAGGTCGAATGACAATTCACAGGAAAGAACTCTGAAAATTATAAAGGACCTTGCAAATGGGAGTAATTATAATTATTGGAGCCACCTGAATTTTTACCCCAGCCTCTTTCCCCACCATGCTCTTCACCAGCACTGTGTTCTAGCCAGTCAGTCCTCCCGATGTTTCAGATGTTCTTCGGCCTTTGCTCAAGCTTTTTGTTTCTGTGTATTCAGTTCTACCTTGCTTTTCCCCTCAAGACCCAAGTCATGCTCTATTGCTTTCATTGACACTTCTTTTGGTCTCACTACTGAGATGAAAGTTTTTGTCCTGTGAACTTCTTAGTATGTTGTCTGTACAGTTTATATCATTGTCATGTTGCACCTGTTATGCTGACTATTCTGTGTAAAAATTTTTTTAACGGACCTGTAGATTCTTTTTACTGTGAAACTGACTACTTGAATAATTTATGTAAAATTAGCATGCAACCTACTGATAATTATGATATTAAAATTATTTATTTAATAACTTCAAGAGGTAGTTTTGGATCTCCCAGGCCACATTAGTTCTTCATTGATTTTTTTGATTCTTCATTGGTTGTAGGCCAGTTCTCATGTAGATTATCCTCAGTCTATAAGGGTTTTGATCCTTAAAGTTCTCTGAGGTCCTCCTAAACTCTTGCTCTATAGTTTGTCACTGGAGCTCCAATGCCTGCCTCTCAAGGCTCATAGTCATATAGTTCTTTGTCCTTAGACTTTTCTTGGTTTTAAACCCAGTAAGTGACAATTGCTGCTTTTCTGAGGTCAGTTTAAAGAATAGATGAGAAAATCCCCTCTCCCTGGCCTTTTTAATAGGCTTGTTATCTTGTTCCCTTAGCCATTTCCTTCATCAGAACCCTTAGGTCAGTAGATATAAAATGCCATTGGTATTTACTAGATTACTTTCTGCCCAATCTCTGAATATCCACCATAATATATCAAAAAACTAGGAATTAATCATTTTGGGGAGAGCACACCCTGTGACACTCAGGGGTTACTCCTGGCTATGTGCTCAGAAGTCGCTCCTGGCTTGGCGGGGGATCGAACCGCCGTCTGTCCTAGGCTAGCGCTAGCAAGGCAGACACCTTACCACTAGCGCCACTGTGCCGGCCCCAGGAATTAATCTTATAAAGAACTATAGTCCACACTTCTTAGCCTGATATCTTTCATGTCACACATATTGAAATACATTGTATATTTTCAGATTCAACAAGATACTCTCTACAGAGACCTCAATTTTTGAGAATTCTTTAAAAATTATGGTTTATCACAGATGATTTAATCTCAGATGGAGATTTGAATAGTCTACAAACAACCTCAAAGTATAAATAAAATCAGGATGCTTTGGTTGTGGACAGCTCTGGAAAATACTTTTCATTTGATAAAAGGCAGAATCAGGTCAGTGATAAAAACTAAGAAAGAACTTTGTTAATCCTTGCAAGGTATTATACTAAAATATGATTTTATACTTGAAATAGAGACCAAAAACGTTGGTTGGCCGATCCTTTTTGTTGGAACATATTTTTCTCAAATTTTGAATTACTTTTTTATATTTTATACAAATCTGATTATACTGCAAATACATTGTAAATATAATACAATCAGATTCCAGAGTGATAGTACAGTTGGTAGGGCACTTGTCCTGCACATGGCTGACCTGTATTCAATGCAGGCATCTCATATTGCCCCCTTAACCCATACAGAATGATCTCTGAGTGCAGAGTCAGGGATAGGAGTAAATTCTGAGAATTAGAGGGTGTGGCTCCAAAACAACAACAACAACAACAACAACAACAACAAAAAAACCTACACAAATTCATTGCTCACAGAGACTTTAGCATTCATATGTAGAATATCCTAATAAATAGTAATTTAAATGGAAAAAAAACCACAGAACACTGTGTTTGGCATTGTGAAAAGAACAAGTAATAGACTTCCAAATTCACACGTACCAGTTAAAACGTTGGGAACTAGGGAGAGTGATTTAGGCAGAGATAGTGAGCATGGGAATTTCTCTGTCTGCTGGAAAAGAACTTTTCTTGACTCAAGTGAATATTCAGGAGTTTGGGAGCACAGGAACAGTGTAATAATCTAAATATGTACCACCTACTAGGCAAAACTTAGAAAAGTCAAGATAGCAGAAAAAGGAGTAGAGAAAACAAAGGAGTTAAGACCCCCTACCCACAGGGATAAGCCTTCTCACCAGAAAAATTGTTTTGCTTCTTCAACCACAGAACTTCTAAAGCTCCACACCAGAGTCCAATATGTAGGTAGAAGCCAGCCTAGAGTTTGATGATCCAATTGCCAGTCATTGGGTCTTAGTCCTTTCTGTTGCACATACAAAGGAAAAAAAAAAAAAAAAAGAAGAAGCAAAAAACAAGGCTCATTTGATTTTTCTCTATAGAGATCAAGCCTCCTAGAAGTGATTATAGAATATACCAATACACTTCAAGTATATCAATAAAACATTGCAATCCTTAGGACAGGGGAAATTCCCTTTCTAATCTCCCCAATTTTTACTGTGCCTATGCAAAAAAAAATTAGCACGAATTAAAAATATTTTTTGTAATTGTTTTTGCTTTTTTGTTTTTCTTTGCCTTTTTTTCCCCCTGTGCTTTGATTCATCTTTATTTTGGGACCTTGGTTAGTGTTTGGTTGTTGTCTTTATTGCTGTGGTGCTTTTCAGGGCTTTTTGTTTGTTTGCTTTTGTTTTCTTTGTGTGTGTGTGTTTTTTGGGGGTTATTTTTTGTATTATTTTTATGTTTTCCTTCCTTTTTTCCTTTCTTTTCTTAAACTGATATTTATTGTCTCTAGAAGAACTCCTCCCATTTTTTGCTTGTTTGAATTTTTGCCCCCTTTTTTTCTCTTTCTTATTTTTTATTACCTTCAAACAGAACCACATAACTTGAACAATCTTGTTCTGCCTCACAAATTGAGGGGGAAATAATGGAGAGCACTGAGACCAAACAGTCATATGAATATTGAGTAGAAATAAAAAATGATCCGTCTTAGGTACCAAATCCAAAGCCAACTACACAGAATCGATACCCAATCTACAACAAGCTAGACACAGAAGGAACCACTTATACTAGCAACCTGGGGGCAAAGGAGGGGCGATATGGAATGCACGCTGGGAACAGGTATGGAGGGAGGACAACATTGGCGGTGGGAATGCCCCAATTCAATGCCACTATGTACCTAAAATACTACTATGAAAGATTTGTAATCCACTTTGGTCAAAATAAGTTATTAATAATAAAGAAAGCTGAATAAACAAATAAAAAATTTGCAATACAAACCAAGATTTTTACTTATAGAAAAATAACCAATATTTTAAAACAAATTTTATTGACCATTTTTAATAATAATTATGAGGATGTGGTATATATACAAAATGGGATATTATGAGACTTCAAGAAACAATGAAATCATGCAATTAGATGAAACCTGAATGAACTGGAAAATATCATATTAAAGTAGGACACATCTAGAATGATATCTCTTATCTTTATTATTTAGGATAACTGGACATGGAAATGAAATACAATAAAGGAGGATGCATAGACCACCCTTATCCACAATCAATAACTTTGTAAATTATATTTTTCTGATCAAATAAAACTACAAAAAAAGTTATCAATAAAATTCTTTTTTTTTTATTTTTTCGGCCACACCCACTTGGTGCTCAGGGGTTACTCCTGGCTAAGAGCTCAGAAATTGCCCCTGGCTTGGGGGGACCATATGGGATGCCGGGGATCGAACTGCTGTCCTTCCTTGGCTAGCACTTGCAAGGCAGACACCTTACCTCTAGCGCCACCTCGCCGGCCCTTAAAATTCTTTTTTAACTAAACTATTTTATTGAAGAGATGGGTAGATATTACAGTGGGTAGGGCATTTATCTACTTTGCATGCAGATGATGGGTTCAATCCCTGGCACTTCATATAGTCCCCAACCCTATCACAAATGTTCCTAAGAACAGAGCCAGGTATAAGCCCTGAGTAACTCTGAGTTTGCCTCAAAAACAAATTTTATAAGTTGTATTGATTTACTATTAAAAATTATATAGAATTTCTAGGGGCCGGGAAGGTGGCGCTAGAAGTAAGGTGTCTGCCTTGCAAGCGCTAGCGTAGGATGGACCTCGGTTCCCATATGGTCCCCCCAACCCAGGAGCGATTTCTGAGTGCATAGCCAGGAGTAACCCCTGAGCGTCAAATGGGTGTGGCCCAAAACCCCCCAAAAAATTATATAGAATTTCTAAATGTTATTTTTCTGAAGTTTTGTTTTTGGTCTGCTGTTGAATTTCATTTGATAGATTCTGTTATGGATTTTAGCATCAACGATAATCACAATTTTCTCTTTTGGAAGTATCGTTATCAGATTTGAGTTTCAGTGTAATGTTAGCTTTGTAGGAGGTGGTGCAGAGTGTTCACATCTCTTGTATTTTGGAAGAGTTTAAGGATCAATGACATTAACTCTTCTCTGAATGTTTCATGTAACTGACCCATAAGCCCATCTGGGCCTATAATTTTATTCTTGGAGACATTCTTTTTTTTTCTTTTTGGTTTTTGGGCCACACCCGGTGACGCTCAGGGGTTACTACAGGCTCTGCGCTCAGTAGTCGCTCCTGGCTTGGGGGACCATATGGGACACCGGGGGATCGAACCGTGGTCCATCCTAGGCTAGCGCTGGCTAGGCAGACACCTTACCTCTAGCACCACCATGTCGGCCCCATTGGAGACATTCTTAATTTTATTTAATTTTAATTTTCTTGCGTGTGATTGGCCTGTTAAGTTTGTCTACTTTACCTGTACCTTATTCAATTTTGTGCAATTGCTTGTTTACAGAAGTCTTTCAATTTCTTCTAGGTTCTCTAGCTTAACAGAATAGTTATTCATATAAGATTTTATGATTTCTCAGAATTCTTGAGGTTCCATTGTAATTATTCCCCTTCATTTCTTATCTGATTTGTTTGAGCATTATCTATTTTTCCCCTTGTGAATCTTGCCAATGGTTTGCCTATCCTGTTTATTAGCTCCTGATTTCATTGAATCTTCATATTGCTTTCTTGATTTCTACGTCATTGATTTCTTCTGTCATTTTTGTTATTTCTTTTTTTCTACTAGTGTTTAGCTGGTTGACCTTTGTTGTTGGACTCCAAGTGTATAAGTTGTGCCTTTAGGTTGTGGATTATGTATTTTTCTTCTTTGCTTATGTATCCCTTAATTTAGACTTTTCCCCTAAATACTGCTTTTGCTGTGCCCCATTGATTTTGATAATTTGCTTCTTCATTATCATTAGTCTAAAGTAATCATTTTATTTCTTTCTTGATTTCCTCTTTGATCCAGTTTTTATTAAGCAGTATATTATATGGTTTCCAGGTACTAGTTTGTTCACATCTTCTTTTTCTTTTTCTTTTTTTTATTTTTGGAACACACCCCATGATGCTCAGGAGATACTCCTGGCTATGTGCTCAGAAATTGTGCCTGGCTTGGGGGACCATATAGACACTGGGGGATTGAACTGAGGTCTGTCCTAGATTGGCCACATGCAAAGCAAATGCCCTACCACTGTGCCACTGCTCCGGCCCCAACACATCCTTTTATAACCAATCTTAATCTCTGTGGGTTTGCAGTATGATTTGTATCTTGGTGAATCTTTGTAAACTAGATGTATGTCCTAAAATGTGATCTATCCTAGAGAATATTTTATGTACATTAGAGGAGCATGTATATTCAGGTTTTTGAAGCTAGAAAGTCCTGTATAAATTTATTAGGTCAAGCTATTTTGGCTTTTCATTTTGGGCTCTTCTGTCCTTACTTATATGCTTCCAAGTGGACCTATCTGGTGGTGAGGATAGAGATGAGGATTAGGAGGATCAGTTCATGGTAAGAAGCCTGTCACAAAGAGCAGTTAGAGTAGAAAAGGATCTACTATGAAACTGTTAGTTGGAACTGATCACTCTGGACAAAAATTGAGTGCTGAAGTAGGATAAAGTGACATTCATGTCACCCCTTAATTAACAGTAGTGAAAACCACAGTGTCAAGAAAAAAAATAGAGGGACAGAAAGAATGAGAGAAAGAGAGAAAGAGAGAGAGAGTGAAGTAAAATGACTGCACCAGAGGCAGGCAGGGGAAACTGGGTGGGATGGAAGAGGGCATCAGGAAGGTGAGAAGAAAACTGGGGGCATTGGTGGCAGGAAATGTACATTGGTGATGGTTGTTGTACATTGTATATCTGTAACTCAATCATGAACAACTTTATCTGTGGAAAAAAACCGCATTATGAACAAACTTTTAACCACTGTGTTTAAATTAAAAAAAAAAAAAGTAACATTTAACCCTCAGGAAATAAAAGACTTCCTCCAAAAATAAAAGCTCAGGACCAGATGGATTCACTAGTGAATTCTTGTAAACCTTTAAGGAGAACCTACTGTCAATACTTTTCAGGCTCTTCCAGGAAATTAAAGAAAGAGAAACACTCCCAAATAGTTTCTATGAACCAACATCTGCTAATCTCAAAAGCATGCAGAAACATCATAAAAAAATTATAGGCCATTATTCTTGATCAACACATATGCAAACATCCTTAATAAAAATACTAGCAAATAGAACCCAAAAGAACATGAAAAAGGTTTACATAATGACCAAGTAGGATTCATTCTGAGTCTGCAAGAATGATTTAATATATGAAAGTCAATCATCATAATACACCATAACTTAAAAAGGAAAAATAAAACTAAAATGATCATATTAATAGATGCAGAGAAAGCATTTGATAAGATCCACTGCGGGGTCCTAGAGCCCCCCAAAAAGGGGCCCGGCCAGCGGGAAGAGGCTGGGGAGGCCCTAAGGCGTCCGCATCTTTATTTTGCTGAGTTAAAAGAACAACCACACCTGTAAAAAATCTGAGAGAGGTTAGTAAAGAAGACCCCAGGCGAAGTTCCGGTCAGAGGCAAAATTTATTGGCTCAGCATCTCTATATATAGAGGAGGAGAAATGGGCAGGAAAAAGGACATGTCAATCATACTTTTTGGCGGGAAGGTTGTAGAACAAAGGCAGTAAAATATTCAAAAGAGGATGGAGACCTTATGTCTCCAAAATGGGACCTGCAGCCGCTTATCTGGGCTAACATCAGCCTGTGAAGGAGCAGGTCTTGAAGGTAACTGTTAACTCCGGAAAGAGGCTAAGGGGTGTAGTCTAGATCTGGAATTAGCATTGGGGGTGTTTACCATTCCCTTTGGCTTCAAAGAAAAAATCTCCTTCAGCTGTGAAATACCTTTCCTGTTAGTTCAAAAGCTTTACAGCAAAATCAGCAGATGGGCAGCCTCATGTGAAAGGCTGCATAAAAGGCAGAAGACAGAAAAATTGATCCTCTGACAGGATACTGTCTCCAACATCTCCCCCTTTCTCTTCTAATAAAAGAAGGAAAGTCGTGCGTGGGTGGTAGACCCTGTCTTAGGCGTGCAGGGTTTGACCAGGTCGGACATGGCCATCAGCCGCATTTAAAATGATGGCTACGGACGTGGTGGGTGTGCACGGAGGATTTATACGCCGTAGCCTTATGGGGCCATGCCCTAACTGGGACCCTACTAATCCCGTCATAGGTATCTCCACAGCCGAGAGCACAAAAACCGGAGCGAGCTCCGTTTGTTAGCGATGCGCTCAATCTCCTGGAAACTCAGTGGCTGGAGGGGCGGCTTGGTGACTATAGCCAAGTTTTCACAGGAAGCACGTGGGGCTAGTTGGCAGTGAATTCTGAACAGAGGTTTTTTCCTTATCATCTGCCAGATTTTTAACAAGGTCCGTGAGTTTGCGTAGAGCCCATGGGCCAAGGGAAAGGAGCAGCATGAGGCTAATGAGGGGTCCCAAAACAGTGGACAGTATAGTGTGAAGCCAAGGAGAAGAGAAAAACCAGCCCTGGTACCAACTTTGTTCTTGATTAAAATGGCTCAGAAATTCTTTCATACCATCACCAATGTGTTGAACACTGTACAACATTGTTCCTTAAGGGCTACACAGATTCCCCCTTCCTAAAAAAAAGGAAAAATACCAAAGTAAACCACAGTGGTTAGCTGCACTATGTTTGCTAGGGATACAATAGTGTGCTTTAAGTATTGTAAACTTATTGTAAGTTTGAAACATTTGTAACAACAGTTATATTTAAGGCAGTAACAGATTTTTAAGTATGAACCAATGAATAAATTATTGTGCTTACAGCGGTAGCACCCAGGCCTATGATTAAGGCTAGGGTGAGAGCAGGTTTGACAGGTAAGTTAGGCATTAAAACAATGAAAACACAGTAGTTTTAGGACTGAAAAAACAAATGTGAAACAATGGGGGAGATAAACCAGTGAAACAGGCAAGAAACGTTAAATTGGGGGCAATTATGAACTGAAAGGAGGAATTAATGACAAGAATTTGATTATAATTTTCAATAGGGGGGAATTATATTGGGTACCAAGGGGCAAAGTTCAAGTTTTTACCACTAGTTTTAAAGTTATGCCATGGTTGTTGAGGCTTTATACCGCATAGCAGAAGGTTGGTATTGTTGGTGAAGTGAGGCAGTTTGAACGGTGGGATGGATGAGTAGCAGGTACTGGAGGAGGCTTTGACCATGACGACGATGAGCAGCAAACAGCGCCAAAAGACAAAGTTTAAGTTTCACCATTTGTTTCAAGGTGATGCTGAAGTGAGGCTTGGGGTTGGATTGCAGAGCGAAGGGGTCAGAGACAGGCAGGGGGTTACCAAAGCAGAAGGGCGGTTGAGATGAATAGCAGATAGGCAGGGTCAGTGATGGTGGAGGCGCTGACCATTTGTAGGATGAGGTTCGAGGTGGGTGAATAGCAGGTACCGAAGGCGTCTGCGTTTGGACGGAGGGCGGAAGCGTTGATTATGACAAGGATGAGCTGAGAAGAGGAGGGCGGTTCGGAGGACAGCATGGGCAGCAAAGGGTGAAGAGAAGGAACCAGAGGTGTTGTCATCGTCTTGCAAGGGAGAGTGAAGTGAAGCAAACAAATTAATGAAGCCTTGGTGCGAAGGGGGTGGTTGGCGGCAGTGGGCATTAAGGACAGCCAGGCAGAGTACCAAATTCAGCATTGTTAAAGGTGGAGTCAGTTAGAAACAGGTCCACAGGAATTGCAGCTAGCAGGTGGGGTGGCAGGCTTTTTTGAAGTGGGTGAAGATAGGACTGCAGGAAGCTGTAGGAGGTCTATAAGAAAACAACTTGGCAGGAGGTAAAATGATTATTTTTGAATGCCACAGGAATGCATTTTGAAACCTTTAAACTGAACTTAAATGATTTCTTTTAAACTTCTTAGTTATTATTTTAAAGCTGGATGCTTTTTTCTCTAGCCAAATTTGGCCTTATTGTATTGGCCTTAACTACACATAGCAGAAAAACTGGGGATTGCAAAGTCCAGAAATTCTCCAGGAAAAAGTTAATCCTGATGGCCATTTGAGAAATTTTTGGGGTTTACCATCCCCTACCTTTTTTGCCATGCTGATAGAACAAAGCTAGCTGAGCACAGGATTTTTAGCAGGATTTTACAGTTAGTTAGATGACCAGACTAAGCCAGATAAAAAAAATTAATTGAAATTTTAAAAATGGATAAGGCTTTAAAAATTGTATTTATATGAAATGCAAAAATAACAAATAGACAGACAGAACAAACACGAAACACAACATTGTGGCCACTTTCACGCATAACACACACACATGAACAGACAAGAGGATTTATTTAAAAAATGTATTGGAAAAATTGACAAGCGCTTTTAAATATTTAGCCGGCATGTTTGTAAAAAATTGTTAACATAGCTGGAGTGGAACTGCTGAAAATAAATTTTAAGGTTTAGCTTTAACACAAAACATTTTTAAAACAATTTTAATTTGAAGTTTCAAACATGAAGTAAGATGTTAGCAGTTAAAATTTTTGTTAAGTAAAATGGTTAGTGAGTGCTGTAGCAGGAGTTTTCACTGTGAAGTATATTATTTGCTGTAAAGGAACAGGTTTGTTATAAATTGGTTTTACAGTAGAATAGTAAGACAGCTGTAATAAAGTGTTAAAATTTTTATGATTAAACATGAGAGCATGAACTATGATTATTAAAGGTATAAAAATTGACTTAAAAAACAAACAACTGTTTTTACTATGAAGACTTAAAGTGAATAATTTGTAAAAAATATTAGATACCAAATTAACAAGATGTTTAGACATTATAAAATATAGTTAAAGGCATTTGATGTACTTTTACACTTAGAGCTGAAGACCAAATTATATTTAACACTTGTTAATTTGCTTATAAAATTTAGGTACCTTTATAATGCTAATTAACAATATTATTTTAAAAAAGGCTAACCACAACATGAACAGAGACAATTTAAGATTAAACTTGGAAAATGCAAAATTATGTTTACTTACCTTTGAGTTTAAAATCAGGCTTGAAATTAAGAAAAAGGACAAAGCTACTTAAGGTTTAATTTCATGAACATTAATTTATGAACAAATTTATTTAGTTAGTTATTACACTGTTTTTGTTTTTAAAATGGCTTTTATGCCACTGTTTGAACTATTTAATTGCCTTTAAGTTTTAGACTATTTGGTTTAAGTTTTTTTTTTTTTTTTTTTTTTTTTTTTAGAGGATTTTTATAACCCTGACAGACCTGAATTTAACCTGTAGAGACCTGAATTTAGAAAGTTTTTAATTTTGTAACATTTGAACATTAACTTTACAACACCCAATGCACAAAACTTAATTACACAATTGCTTTTTGAAGAGGTACATGTATGCCGCAGAATTTTAATTAATAAGCTTAACGATTTTCAAGAGGGGTAGCGGTGAGAGGAGGGACAGACTGAGCGTTCAGTGGGAGGCGTTTGAGAAGAAAGCAGCGGCAGAGAAGGCGGGGGAAGACTTTCTCCATTAGGGAGAAAGACGGGAAAGGTAGTAGCGGTGGTTTTATAGGGTGTGTGAGCATCCTGTTTGTTTTTTGAATGAGAGTTGGAATTTGGAAGTGGAATAGTGGCTGCTGCGGAGGTAAAAGCAGCGTTTATAGTTTGCAGCTACGAGTGCTTTTTGCTTGCCCGCACTCTGCCTCGCGGGGGGCTGAGGGGGGGGTGCAGGCTTAGAGAAGGGAGTGGCGGCGGGGGTTAGTAGAAGTTGGTTGCTGTGACACAGACCTGGAGAGTGACTCAGGCACAGAGCTGACAGGCTGGGACCTGGAAAAAGTGTGTCGTTTCTTTAAGAGCTCAGAGACTAGGATTTTTGCCCGCTCGCTGGCTAGAGATTAACAGCGCGGGGGGGGGGAAAGCGGCGGAATTTTCGCCCGCCCGCCGGGGAGAGCTGCTCAGGGAAAAAAGCAGCGGCTTTAACAGGATTAGCACAGAGGTTGAAGCGGCAGAAGTGAAGATGAAGGGTTAAAGGAGGGAGGGAACTGAGAGATTTAAAGCGACATGAACCTGAGAACTAGATTTTTGGCAAACATCATAAACAAAACATTAAGAAATTACAAATAACGTGACAACCATGGTAGTGAGTTCAATGGGTATTTTTGGCAAACATCATGAACAAAACATTAAGAAATTATAAATATCTTTTTTGGTAACCTCTATGTCTGATTTTTAAATCAGACTGTATCTCTTTAATGAATTTAAGTTTACTTAGCGATCACTCATGGTAGCGGAGCCAATGAGCGAAGCCTCCAAAAGCCAATTAGGAGGCGGCGAGGGGGACGACGAAATTAACTGCAGTTTATTTTGATCAAGGGCTGACTGTTTATACGCTTACCTTGCTGAAGTCCTTTTTTGCGTTTTACAAAACAGCTCCGGACACGCCCGGCCTCTGGTCGTCCGAGTGTGGTGGTCTCTCGAGCCCAGCGTTGGGCGCCAAAATGCGGGGTCCTAGAGCCCCCCAAAAAGGGGCCCGGCCAGCGGGAAGAGGCTGGGGAGGCCCTAAGGCGTCCGCATCTTTATTTTGCTGAGTTAAAAGAACAACCACACCTGTAAAAAATCTGAGAGAGGTTAGTAAAGAAGACCCCAGGCGAAGTTCCGGTCAGAGGCAAAATTTATTGGCTCAGCATCTCTATATATAGAGGAGGAGAAATGGGCAGGAAAAAGGACATGTCAATCATACTTTTTGGCGGGAAGGTTGTAGAACAAAGGCAGTAAAATATTCAAAAGAGGATGGAGACCTTATGTCTCCAAAATGGGACCTGCAGCCGCTTATCTGGGCTAACATCAGCCTGTGAAGGAGCAGGTCTTGAAGGTAACTGTTAACTCCGGAAAGAGGCTAAGGGGTGTAGTCTAGATCTGGAATTAGCATTGGGGGTGTTTACCATTCCCTTTGGCTTCAAAGAAAAAATCTCCTTCAGCTGTGAAATACCTTTCCTGTTAGTTCAAAAGCTTTACAGCAAAATCAGCAGATGGGCAGCCTCATGTGAAAGGCTGCATAAAAGGCAGAAGACAGAAAAATTGATCCTCTGACAGGATACTGTCTCCAACAATCCACCACTCATTCATAATAAAAACTTTTAATAGGATGGGAATTGAAGGAACTTTCTCAATATCACTAAAGCCATTTTGCACAAGCCCATTACAAGCATTACACTTAATGGGGAAAAACCCAAAAGCCTTTTCTCTAAGATTAGGCACAAGACAAGGTTGCTTACTCTACCCATTTCTATTCAGTATAGTACTGGAAGTATTTGCCATCACAGTTGTGCAAGAAAAAATATCAAGGTCATCTAGATAAAAAAGAAATAAATCAAGCTTTCACTATTTCCAGATAATATATTATATTTAGAAAATTCTAAAGAATCTACCAAAAGAACATTTTAGTAACAATAAATTTTTACAGTGAAGAGGTAATATACAAAATTTACATGTAAAATTCCATGAATTTTCTATATACAAATAATGAAAAAAGAAAGAGATACTTTTTAAAAATTCCAATCATAATTGTGTTTCAGAAAATCAAGCACCCTAGAATAAACTTAACTAAAGAAGTGAAAGACCTATACCAAAAAGAACTACAGAATACTAATTCAGAAAAGAGGACATGAGAAATGGAAACACATTCCCTGCTCATGGGATGGGATGAATAGCATCAATAAAATAGCAATAATACCCCAAAGCAGTATAGTTTCAATGCAGTCTCTAGAAGGATACAAGGATACTTTTCAAATAGATTAGACACTCCTAAAATTCATTTGGAACAATAAATATCCATGAATAGCTAAAGAAAAACTTGAGAAAAATATTATTGGAGGCATCAATTTTCCCAACTTCAAACTGTACTACAAAGTAATAGTAAATAAAATAGTATGGTATTGGAATAATGACAGACTCTCAGATCAGTAGATTAGAAGTGAATGTCTGAGACATATCCATGGGTAAATGATAAGTTAATTTGTGATAAAAGCACAGAAATTATTAAGTGCTGCCAAAAAAGGTCTCCAAAAAATGATGCTACTCTGACCTCTTCTAATCCTAGGCATAAAAGTCAAATACAAATGAATTAAATATTTGATATCAGACTAGAAGCTTTTAAGTACACAGATAAAAACATTGGGAAAGCTCTCCATGACACTGCTAAAAACATTTTAAAGTATGAAACAACAGTGATCAAGCAAATGGAAGCCAGCATAATAAAATGTGGCTACGTTGAATCAAGAAACTGCTACACCTCAAAGGAAATGATGACAAGGGAAAAAAGACTGTCCACTCAGTGAGAGAATATTTTCACTCAGTAATGATCTGATAATAGGTTAATATCTGAAATAAATAAGTCACTAATATAACTTAATGAGAAAAAGATACAATCCCAGTAAAAATGAAAGGATGAATAGCATTTTCCTCAAAGAAGAAATACAGGTGGCCAAAAGGCACATGAAAAAATGCTCCACACATTAATCATCAGGGAGATGCAGATCAATACAATGAGCAATCATCTCACAGCATAGAGACTGCCATGTATCAAAAAGAACAAGAGTAACCGGTGCTGGCATGAATGTGGGAAGAAATGGACTCTCCTTTACTGCTTGTGGGAATGTCTGCTGGTCAAGCCCTTTTGAAAATCAATGTGGAAATTCCTTAAAAATTGAGGGCTTGAGTTTCCTTTTAACTCAGAATCTTCAATTCTTGGCATATACCCCAACATCGCAGAAAAAAATGGAGAAAATTCTTTTGTATACTTATGCTCATGGCAACACTATTTACAATAGCCAAAATCTGCAAACAACCCAATTGTCCAAGAATAGATGACTGAATAAATAAACTATGATATATATACACAGAATGGAAGTTTACTTGGCCATAAGAAAAGATAAAGTTATAAAATTTTCAGCTATATGGAGATTTCTGGAAAATTTCATGATGAATGAAATTAGTCAGAAGGAGAAGTTGACACAGAATGACATCTATCACTAATGGCAGAATAACAAGTACCTAACGACATGGAAGCAAAGAACATAAGAACTCGTGATGAGAAGGTTGCACTGGTGAAGGCAGGCGTACTTTTTTATGACTGAAACCCAACTACAAACATGTTTGCAACTGTGGTGCTTAAATAAAGATATTAATAGAGTAAAAAAAAAGCCACGAGAATTGGTATTCAGTAGGAGAGATGCCACTTGAGGGTTTAGGGGTATGACAGGGTGTAGAGAAGCATCCAATTAGGGGAAGGTGGTGTTAAATGGTAAATTATATTACAAAACTATGAGCAACAGTACTGTAAACCAGAGTGCAAATAAAAAATAAATGCCTCTCATATAAGCAGACTTGTGGGTAGGATGGATGAGGGTTGGGAAGTGGACACTGGTGAAGGGGTCATTGTTAAAAACTGTATGTCTGAAACCCATGCATGAATAATTTTGTAATTTCAGGGTGACTAAATAAAAAAATAAGGTCTCCTCTTCTAGTTCTCTATACATTCTGATATATATATATATAATCTTCGCTCTTTCAATAGAGAAATGTTTCTCAACAGTTTTTCTAATTTTTTCTAAATTTGCACCCCTCATTTTCAGTTTAAATTATTTTCATAATAAATAGTAGCTCTTGATGATCTAGTCATTAAATTTGTTTTCAAGTTTCTGGTAGCACTGCAAAACATCTATTTCTTTTAAGGCAACTGGTAAGCAATTAAACACACGCACATAGGCTTATGTGTTGTAAAGCACATTTACAGTGAATCAGTGAATCATAGTGCATTTGAAACCTAAATATGCTTTTGTACAACATGAACTGAAATCACTAAGGGGAATTTTGTAGTCACAAAATAAGAGGCTTCCTTTTGGTTCTGACAATTTGATAGATTAATATCCTAGAAAATATCTCCATATCATGTAGCCACAATTTTTGAAATATAATTTCTTTCAGATGCATTACTGAGATTTTAAAGAGGTGTGTGATCTCTAGAAATTAAAACAGAGGTTTTGGTAGTCATGGTTGTTGAGAGCAGAGATCAGTAAACATTTTCTGCAAAGAACTAAATAGTAAATAATCTTGACTATGAGCTCATAATGTCTCATGTAACGTCTTAGTCCTTCCTTTGAAACATAAAAGCATGTATAACTAGTATATAAACAAAAAGATTAGATAAGAAATGAAAGGAATCCTGAACTGATATTTTTCAAACAGGATTGGAGACGAGGACGTGAAGACAAGATGGAAACTAGGAACAGTATTGGAGAGATATTTTTAAATTGGTGGCTTGGTTCATACATGTGGCATGCCTCATGTTACTATTAATACTATTTGAAGTCATGATACAACCTTTAAAAAGGAATTCTGACTTTCAAAAGAATACATTCATCTATCCTTATTTGCATATCACACGATAATACATAGAATCCCAAAGATACCATCTAG
The DNA here is from genome assembly GCF_024139225.1 of Suncus etruscus. Classification (NCBI taxonomy): domain Eukaryota; kingdom Metazoa; phylum Chordata; class Mammalia; order Eulipotyphla; family Soricidae; genus Suncus; species Suncus etruscus. Next base: position 150,183,591 of record NC_064851.1, on the reverse strand, counting down.
TACGATTAAAAACAATGAATATTTTAATATGACTGGATAACAAGTCCATATACATAACAAAAACTACAAAACACTGTTAAAAGGGGACAAAGCAGTGTTGCAAGCTGTAAGGCATCTGCCTTGTGTGTGTTAGCCTATGATGGACTGCAATTCGATCCCAGGATTCGATCCCAAGCCAGGAGTGATTTCTGAGCGCATAGCCAGGAGAGACCCCTGAGTGTCACTGAAAAACTAAAAAAAAAAAAAAAACAAAAAAACCAAAAAACCCCAAACTATAGAATTTCTAGTTACTATAGATATTATACTTTAAAAAAAGAAATTAGACTTTTGAATTTGCAGCAAAAATGAAAGAAGCTTGAGGAAATTATGTGAAGCAAAATAAGATAGAAAAAGACAAATATTGTATATCTGTAATATAAAAGTTTTAAAAATCACAAACAGATAAAAATAAAAGAAATAGTGGACATTAAAAATAGAACTAAGGTTCATAAGAGCAAAAGGTAGAGATATGGGGGAAAATGTTGAGAATTTATTTATTTTTTTTTTTTTAGATTTTTTTTTATTTTAATTATGACAACAAAGATGTAAAGAAGAGGACAGGGTAAAGTTACAGTGAAAGCCCAATCACCCATAAACAGAATTCTCGGTAGTCCCATCGATATCCCAGCCTTGAACTTTCAGCCAAAGAGCATTAATAAAAACAAAACTGAACCCATGTACAATACAATTCCTTGTCCCTCAAATCCCCAGTTGTAGTACATACTATTTCTTAGCACCACACAATATAATCTAAAGACATTATACTTATGTAGCTCCTTACACATTGAGGGCAAAGTACATTTCTCTAGTTCCATGTACATACAAACTAGTTTAAGTTAACCTCAAAAGTTTTAGTGGCTTGTTTTTCTTAAGAATTAGAGTCAAGGGAACATAATAAAAAATGGTATTAAAGTGGCATTTGTTTGCATAGGCCCATCAAAACATAAGGGACATGGAAAGACAAATTATGGTCTAAATACAAGGAGACCCTCACCCTGAAGTTTCCTGGCACAGGACTGACTCTAGGCTCCAGGCGAATTAGTTTGTCCAATTCGAGTCATCGTCTGTAGTGGCAATACACCTCCATTCCTCACATAGTCTCTGTTGTTGGTATCATACTTCTGTATTAAAGATCCTGGAGTCTGCATATCCCATATTGCAGTCAGGATGGTGCATAGCTTCCTCTCGTTTCACCTCACACTTAAGGGGCACTAGAGAGAACCATGTCCTATAGAGCAGGTCATTGATGTTGTCAAGTCTTCTCAGTGTAAACGGAAGTCTCTTTTTAGGGGGTCGATGTCAGACCCTTGATAGTGTCTTTCCTGGTAGAAGACTGCTTCCAGCTGTTGCTGTAAAAGACCTTGGATGTTTCGTAGATAGCTTGCCTGGTTCTGGCGTGAATGGAGGATGCCCATTCTTCCGATGCCTGTGCCAGGTCATTATATCAATGTTCAGGGTGTAAGGTACATTGTACTGAGATTTATTAGATAAGAACTTATCTGTATGTATGGTGTTTTCCCATTTTAATGTGTCTATGCAAACAAGGATCAATGCCATGGGGCGTTATTGGTGCATCTGGAGGCAATAGGAACAAGACCAGCAATTTCCATGACATAGTTCAATCATAGGCATCAAACTGAGGGACAGTTCCACCAACAATCCTTACTGTACAGCTTACAAAGAATAGACAAGATGAAAAGTGAATAGAAACATCATGGTAGAAGAATATATAGAGAGTTACATCAGTTAAAGAAAATAAAAAATTCAAAAGATATATGTGTTCAATTTGTGTCCTAAATAGTTCTGTGATTTGTTAGATATACTGTATGTCTTAGGTCAGAGAATAGAACTATGTGTTACTGAAGTTAAGAAGGGTAAATCTGGGGTAGTAATGGTTGGAAGGAGCAAATATTTGCGCGGGGGCCCCCGCGCGGTTTTCAAAATGTAGACTGGTATGAAATTACCAGTGACAGACTGAGTATAGCTGAGCAGCTATCTGCCACCCACCAGATCGAACTCTACCCCCTAAGCTCCACCCTAGGCCAGTGTCCCAGCCCGGCCTGGGAGTGGGGAAAACCCAGGGTGCCCCGTCAGCTCCTCCCAGAAACCCACCTGGAGATCCGGAGGAATGGGGGAGAGGGGGGTCGGGTGACCCAAGTCCGGGCCCCCCTGACCCTAGGCCGGACAAAAAGGCCTAAGAACTAAGGTTCATAAGAGCAAAAGGTAGAGATATGGGGGAAAATGTTGAGAATTTATTTTTAAAAATCTGCATATTCCCAACAAAAATGTGTCTGAGAACATATCTTGCAAAAACCTTATTGTTTTATGAATCATAATTTGAAACTATATGAATCAGACTTAAAGTTTAATATGCTTTGTATCCATTCTGATTTTGACCTATGGAAGATCAGAAAAATGCAGTATCATGACAATACTTACATATATAAAATCTATCTGTGTTCAGGAATGTATGTAGCTTAGTGGTAAAGCTTTCATTCCTTGTGTTCATTCCATTCTGAAATCCTGGATATGATCTCTGAAACCACAAAAAAGTAAATATAAAACTGTTTTCTATTCTTTACTTAAAGATAACAAACAAGTATGACACACACTTTATGATTGAATTTCCAGTGTTGAGCCAAGAAAACCTATATTACCTCTTCCTATATTTCTGGAAGTTCCTGGGGCTATCTGAAACAAAGTCATGAATAAAGGTGCTCCATTCGTAGTTCTTCCAGGGCCTCCCATTTGGTGTTTTTCCCATCACAGCCACAGTGAGTAATTTGTGTTGGGTTAGATTTCTTTCTTGGTTTTTTGCTATTAAGTATCTGGACAGAAAACTTCTTATTGCCTATCGAGTATAAAACTTTTACAAAGTAGTACTCACAGACTCTGACCTCATGAGACTAAGAAAAAGGCAATGGGAAAGAATATTATCTATCATATTCATTTTCACATAGTCCTCACTTCTCACAAATCATGATTTTATCAGAAATTTTTGTGTTAGCTAAAGCAGGGTTATCAAAGAAGAAAGGATTTAGTTCTTCCAGAATGTCATTAGCCTTCATGCAGCATCTCAGACTTCTCTGCTAGTTTGACACAAATGACTGCCCTGGGACCCAAGACTTAGGAATGCATACATTCACTATGTGACTTAAAGCTCTGAGTCAGAAGTGAGAGATAGAGTGTGGGTATGAAGAAGGTTGAAAAACTTTCTAGAAGTATTTTAAAAAGTTGCTAAAAAGATCTGCTAAATTCTTCAATGCTTGTCTAATATGTTGGTTTCCTACACAAATTATAGTTTATCCAAGAGTTGACATCCTTTCTTTTGTGGAGGAGGGTACACACCTAGCTGTGTTCAGGGCTTATACCCTTATTTCTAGCTCTTTGCTCAGGGATCATTCCTGGTGGGCTTGGGTATGGGATTTGAAATCTAACCTGGGTGGACTACATGCAAGGCAAGTACATTATTTACTATACTACACTGACTACTCTTTTTTTGTTTGTTTGTTTGTTTGTTTGCTTTGATTTTTTTTCTTTTTTGGGGGGGGTCACACCAGGCAGTGCTCAGGGGTTACTCCTGGCTCTATACTCAGAAATCACTCCTGGCAGGCTCGGGGGACCATATGGGATGCCGGGATTCGAACCACCATCCTTTTGCATGCAAGGCAAACACCCCACCTCCATGCTATCTCTCCGGCCCCACTGACTGCTCTTTATAAGTCTCAGTTAATGAGAAATTGCCTCAATATTTTTGTTTTTAAATACAAGATAATTTATTGATGTACTATTTTATTTTATTGAAACCATTGTGATTTATAAAGTCTTTCATTGGATTTCACACATACAGTGAATCAGGGCCATTCCTACTATCATTACTGATCTCCCTCTAACAATGTTCCCAGAGTGCATGTTATTCCAACACCCTTTGCCCCTTGGCCTGCCAGTATACAGTTTAGATTTGTTATAGTTTGGGTCTCTTGATTCTATTGTTGTTGACTTTGACTAGATATTTAATTCTGTCTTTTTTTTTTAATCTTCACCAATGCACCAGAGACCACTTGGCCCCTAGCCCCCATCTTTTCACTTTTTTTCTTAATTTTATAGAAAAATGCAGAAATATGAGGTAAGACAAAGTAATTTATGTCCCAAAATTCTATGAAAAAGGTGGGTTCTTCTAAATCAGAAGCTCTGCTGTCTAGGGTTTGAGAAACTTGCACTTTAAGCTAGATGATAGTTTGAGAATCATGTGCTTTTCTATAATTGTCATCAATAGATGTAAATAGAAGGCTCCTGAGTTTAGGTACTATGTCTAAAGCATCTGTAGTCTCCCTTTAAACTTAAACATTACTAGTCTACAGTATATAGTTATTGATGTTGAACAGAAGAGTTAAATATTGAAAATAGATCGACTAAGTGCCCCTCTAACTAGACATATGACACTCCTTCATTTCTTTATTGTACATTAACTGTGACCTTTGATTTTGAGTCTGTTTGTTCTGACTATTCAGATGTGTTTCTTGTAGGCAGCAGAAGGTTGGATTCATCTTTTTGACTCATTTTGCCACTCTGTGTCTTTTAATTGGTGAATTTAGTCCATTGACATTGAGGGAGATGATTGTCATAGGATTTACTGTCATTTTTGTAGATAAGTTTGCTGTGTTTGTTGGTCTCTCTTGTCTTAGAGTAGACCTGTCAGTTTTTCCTTTAAGGCTGGTTTATCATCTGTGAAGTTTCTGAGCTGTTGTTTATCCATGAAGCATATATTCTTCCTTCAAACCTGAAAGTGAGTGGGTCTGGGTGCAGTATTCTCGGTGAGGCATTCATTTCATTCAGTCTTGTCACAATATCCCACCACTGTCTTCTGGCCTTGAGAGTTTCTTGTGACATGTCTGCTGTAAGTCCTAGGGATCCTCCTTTGAATGTAATTTGTAATTTCCCTTTCTGATCTTGCTGCTTTCAGTATTCTATCTCTATCTATGGGATTTGTCATTGTAACGAGGATGTGTCTTGGGGTGTTTTTCTTTGGGTCTCTCTCTCTCTTTTTTTTTTTTTTTTTTTTAGTTTTTGGGTCACATCCGGCGGTGCTCAGGGGTTACTCCTGGCTGTCTGCTCAGAAATAGCTCCTAGCAGGCACGGGGGACCATATGGGATACCGGGATTCGAACCAACCACCTTTGGTCCTGGATCGGCTGCTTGCAAGGCAAACACCGCTATGCTATCTCTCCGGGCCCTCTTTGGGTCTCTTTTAGCTGGTACTCTTCGGGCATGCAGGATTTGATTGCATGTAGTTTTTAACTCTGGGAGTATCTCTTTGATGATGTCTTTGACAGTTGATTCTTCCTGGAGATCTCCTTCCTGGGTTTCTGGGACTCCAATGATTCTTATGTTGTTTCTGTTGAGTTTATCAAAGACTTCTATTTTCATCTGTTCGCATTCCTTGAGTACTTTTTCCATTGCCTGTTCATTTGTCTTAAGGTTCTTTTCCAATTTCTTCTGTTGTGTTGAGTTTTTCTGCATCACATCTTCCAGTACTCCGATTCTCTCCTCAGCTGCTGATACCCTGTTGGCGAGGCTATCCATTGAGGTTTCCAGTTGAGCAACTGTGTTTTTCAGATCTGTTATTTCAGTTTGGAGTTTTCTGATTTCTGTCTTTGTGTTCTGTTCAGATCTATCTAAGCTTTTTTGAGTTCTACGAACATCTTCCATATTTCTATTCTAAACTCCTTATCTGAGAGGTTAATCAGGTGGTTGAATTTATGAGGTCATCCAAGCTTTTGTCTTCATTCTCTGTGGATGGTGTTTGCCTGCGAGGTTTCCCCATTGTCACGCTTGTAGTGTGGTTTTTCCTGCGTGTTGTGGTGGGGTTCATTGGTTAGAAAGATTGCGCGGCAGCGAGTGAACAAAGGCACAGCAGGGCGGAGCCTCCACAGGCCAGAGACCTCAGCTTATTGGACAGCGACCCCCGCAGCCAGAATGTACTTACTGGGCAGCTTCAATATGCAGTTTTTTGGGGGTGCGCTCCCTAGGCCTCTGAGGAAATCTTTAGGGATTCAGAAACATAAACAGATAGGCGCAGAGGAAGTTTCCCTTGAAGTCCTCAGAGTGAACCATTAACTGTGGCTTTACACTGGTCAGTCTCAAGAGTTTTAACAATGGCAGGGACACAAGTGGACTAGGAAAGGAAGCAAGAATAAGTAATAGTAATGGTGAGACTGCTCAGAGGGAAAATATGATTCTCCAAAAGGGAAAGTGAAAAATTTCTTAGTCTTTTCTTGAAAGTATTTATGATCTTTGTTTTGTTTTCTGAATAAATTTAACAAAAATATACAAGTGTATTACCTGAAATATAGAATAAATAGTGGATTTAGATTCTTTTTAAAAAATATATTTAAGCACCATGATTACAAACATGTTTGTAGTTGGGTTTCTAAGCATTCTGTAATATAACAATGCTGCAATGATTTGTGATTCTCTATTTCTATGGTGAAAATTTTGGTGGTAAGAAAGGAGAATACACTAGATTCAAATAAAAGAATATTTAGGAAAGTTAAGAATGTTTTCAATGGGGGCTGGAGAGATAGCACAGTGGTAAGGCGTTTGCCTTACATGCGGAAGGTCGCTAGTTCAAATCCAGCATCTCGTATGCTCCCCCGAGCCTGCCGGGGGTGATTTCTGAGCATAGAGCCAGGAATAACCCCTGAGCATTGCCAGGTGTGACACAAAAGCCAAAAAAAAAAAATGTTTTCTATGGGCTGGAGTGGTAGCGCAGCGATAGGACCTGAGCTCGATCCTCGGTGTCCCATATGGTTCCCCAAGCCTGGAGCTATTTCTGAGCATATAGCCAGGAGTAACCCCTGAGCATCATTGGGTGTGGCCCAACCCCCCCCCCCACCAAAGAATGTTTTTAATTTTATTATGTTTTGTCTAAGTCTGACTGGAAAGAATAGGACAGATTTAAAATGACAACTCCTCAGTAATCTAATTTTTGTTAAATCTGAAACAAAATAATCAGAAAAATTTACTTGGCCACTCTCAACAAATTTATTTAATAATAAATGCAATATATGTGGTAATACTATATAAATAAATATTTTAAGAAGCAATCCCAAGATATATCAATTAGATAAATGAAGCTTTATGATTAGAAGACAAAATGTCTGGTTATCAGAGTGTTTTTTGAAATTAACTGGCTTAGAGCTGTGAGTGATGAAGCAGTAGTATAATAAATCACAATTAAGAACCATCTGGAGAAGTTACTCATCAAAGCCAAGATATTCTTCCCTAGATATGAATCCTAAGAAGTAAATATGGGTATTTGCTTCCGACTCATGACCACTCTCCATAGCTGACCACTTAGTTTCACTTCTCTGTCTTATCTATTTTAGGATTAATTGCAGGTCACCAGTCAGAGCTTCGAACCAATTCTTTCATGTGAAGAATTCCTGGAGAAACTGCACATAGCATAGATAAATCTTCTGAATATCAGTATGACTCTTCGTAAAAGGAAGAGACAGATAATTTATATTGATCATTTAAAATAGTTTATATTTCTATTAGGAAGCTTCTTGTGTGAGACACTGGCCACAGGGTTCTCTCTTTCTCTCTTTCTCTCTTTCTCTCTCTCTCCCACCCCATCTCTTTTTGGGTCACACCCAGTGGTGCTCAGGGGTAATTCCTGGCTCTACATTCAGAAACTATTCCCGGCAGTGCTCGAGGGACCATGTGGGATTCCAGGGATTGAATCCTTCCTACCCGCCTATCACTCCAGCTCCAGGAATTTCAATTAGCTAAGAGAAATTGATCTTCCTGAAGAAATGGTTCATAAGTCCTTCCAATTTCAATGTATTTCCACAAATGATTCAATTTTTTTCCACAAAAGATTTATATCTTTGGCCTGTGAGCAGTCGTGCTAGAAGACACTTTTCATTTAGAACTTCTAACAAACATGGCATCATGGAAACTAGTAGTTTAATATCTGGCAGTTTTGGATGTTTTTTCCCCTCTATATCACTTCACTGTTTAGGGATGTTTGTTTCTTTTTTTCTTTTTAATTTTTTGTTTTGTTTTGTTTGGGGTGGCACACCCAGTGATGCTCAGGGGTTACTCCTGGCTATGCGCTCAGAAATCGCTCCTGGCTTGGGGACCATATGAGACGCTGGGGGATCGAACCACGGTCTGTTCTAGGTTAGTGTGTGCAAGACAAGTGCCCTACCTCTTGTTCCACTGCTCTGGCCCCAGGGGTGTTTGTTTTTGAACCATATCTCACACTGTGCTCAGGAATCACTTTTGATGGTACTTAGTGCTAGAGATCAAACCAGAGTCAATCTGATTGCTTGTATGCAAGGCAAGTGTCTTAACCACTGTAGTAACTCTCTGTTCTACTTTGCTATTTTTTAAATATATTATTCAGTACCCTATTTTACAATATTGTTAATAATAAGGTTTAATGCACACGACATTTCAACACTACATTCCCCAGCAGAGCGCCCACTTTCTTCCAATACTGTCTCAGAGTGCCCTCCAAGTCACTTTCAAATTGCTATGGAGCACAGTTATCATGCCTTTTTTGTGTGTGTGTGAGTCTGTAGAACTTTCTTGTTTGCATCATTCCCTTATTGTTCACATGTTTGTTACCTGTGTGATACCTTGTATTGTTTATATAGCTTATTATAATTATAGGTTTTCTATTTTATAAGGTAGTGTTTTTTCAGTTGTGATGATATTGAGGTTGTATATAGTATTCATTTATAATATTTTACTCCATAAATTTTATATGTTTATAAATATGTTTATAAGTAAAAATAAATGACTAAAATACAAGAGTACTAGCCATCCTTAACTTTTTTTTTAATTTTTTTATTTTTAATTATGAGAACAAGGATGCAAAGAAAGAGGACAAGGTAAAGTTACAGTGGAAGGACAATACATAACATAATTCTCAGAAGTCCCCTTGTTGATATCCCAACTTTGAAATTTCATCCAAAGAACATTAAGATTGTAACACACTGTAATATTTCTTAACAGCACACAAGGCAATCTAAAGCAATAAAACTTACATAACTCCTTAAACATTACAGGCATAGCATTTTTTTTACATTTCCATATTCATGCATATTAGCTTAAGTTAACCTCAAATCTTAAGTGGGTATTTTTAAGGATTAGAGTCAAAGGAGCACAGCAAAAATGGTGTTAGAGTGGCAATTGTTGTTTGCATAGGCCCACCAAAATATGAGGGACATGGAAAGAAATAACCTTGGCCTAAATACAAAAACACCCGACCCTGAAGGTTCCTGGCACAAGACCAACTCTAGGCTCCAGGCAAGCTAGATTGTCCAATCCAAGACATTGTCTGTAGTGCCAACACACTTATATTTTTCACACAGTCTCTGTTGTTGGTATCAAGCTTCTGTATTAAAGATCCTGGAATCTGTATATCCAACATTGAAGTCAGGATGTGGAGCGTCCTCTGGTTTCACCTCACAGTCAAAGGGCAACGCAGGGAGCCCTGTCCTGTAAGCAGGTCGTTGTTGTTGTTAAGTCTTCTCAGTGTTAATGGAAGTCTCTTTTGAGCAGGACAATGTCTGAGCAGTGTAGAGTCTTCCTTGGTAGAGGATTGCTTCCAGGTGATGCTATAGACCAGCCTGGATATTTTGTGGATGGCTTCCCTGGTTCAGGGAAATGCCCTTTCTTCTTTTAAAAATGTATTTATGGTGACATGATACTAAAGGAGAAGAAACATATAAAATGACAATTTTGTAGATGTGTTTCTGCACTATCATCCCTCTAAGGTTGTTTTACTGTGGATTTGTCATATCATTAACTATAACTCATTTCCAGGGATAAATGGATAAATGTTATTCCTGATGACCGGAGTTCTCATGACCCCAATATAGTTATTGAGGAAAGCTTCATGTTTATTCAAATCCTGTCTCCAAGTAGCCACCAGTAAGGTTCTGGTTAACAACTCTTACTGTATATGTACATGGCAACAACACTTAATCACTTCCACATGCTCCTGAAATTCATGTTATGTTTTTCAGTTGCTAATTTTCAAAATACCCCAGACAAGTTTCTGCTCTGAAACATATGCTTGGGAGCTGTTCCTTTTTGTTGTGTTTTACAAAAAACTTACATGTGGTTTAATTCAACTACAGGATTGAAGGGGAGACATGTTCATAATTTTTTCCTTTTTTTACTCCTCTGAGTCTTGTTTCTGTTAAGCCTTCTGGCCAGCATCCAGCAATGGCACATTTACTAATACCCAAAGCGTTTGGGTAATAATTCATAATTATATTGTTGTTGGGGGAAATTATTGCCTTGAGAATAATTCCTGTGTGTAAAGAGGAAGTCAGATTCATGTACCTTTTCACATACAGGGAGTAGAGAGAAAACAGATAGAAAAGAATAAGGAAAGAGGAATATAAAAGCTGTCTGGTTTCAATAAGAAGACACATTAGAGAAGATTTATGAAATGTTGAAGAATGAATATTAACAGCTTTTAGGAATCCTTCCAATGCTATGATTAGAACTTATGTTTTTCAAAAGAGAAATAGAAATCTTGCCTCCAGGTTTCTAGAAGATTGAGGACGGGGTAATGTTGGCATGGACTGGGAACAAGAGGTGTTTAATTTCCTTATCATCCCTCCTCCTTATCACCCTCAGTATAATGGAGCTGAGATCTGAATTTGGCTCTAAGGTCCCCAGGCTGCATATATTAAAGCAGAGTTCTAAAACTCACAGTAAAGGCACAGTTGAAAGTCTCCTAAAAGAGGCTTTTGGTAGGTGATAGGAATGAATATTTGTTCATGGTGGGTTGAAGTAGTCAAGTAAAAAGGTAGTTTCTTATCTGTGTCTTAAGAATATGCATAGTTCAGAATATGCATATGTGTCTTTGAAACATCTTTTGCTAGGTTGGGTATAAAATGTGAGAATGTGTTTCAAGCAGTCAGTTTTTATATCTTATTCCAATAAGTTTTATTACACATTAGGAACTAAAATATTTTAATTTCCCTCTAAGTTACTTTCTCTAAATTAAAACGTTTGGTGGTAGAGGAGGGATATGAGGGCATTGGTGGTAGAAATGTTGTACTGGTGAAAGGTGGGGTGTTCTTTTTATGACTGAAATCCAACTACAAACATGTTTGTAATCATGGTGCTTAAAGAAAGATATTATTAAAAAAAACTTCTGGTCTGAGGTACCAAGATACGATCAACCCCCAAGAAATTATCATGACTTCAAGGAAGACTGTTTTCTTGAGGTTACTATCCTAGAATGAATGCTCCCTGGGATTAGTGCGGAGCCTGAAAACTATTGAGAACCCATAGCTCATGAACTTTTAGACAAAGGTCACAATTGTATTCAAGTTCTGACTTGAACTGGTGAGAGTTGTTTATGCCCTTACATCTTCCCGACATTTCCAAACAATTTTGGATAGATCATTACAATTTCAGCCAAAATGACTTTCCAGCTAGAGTACAAAGATGTCATTTATTAAGAACAAAGAAGTAAAAACACATTTTATAGAATTATGTTAAAAACTGCTATTTTAGATGCCCATATTTCAAAACTAAAAATGAGATATCAAGCTCCCCTCCCCAAAAGGAAATCATCACTTATCAAGATAGCATGAACAGCTTTGTTCTGAATATTAAACATGCTGCAGAAGCAAGTAATTTTCTTAAAATTGAGTTGGTGAACAATAACTTAACTTTTTTTTATTTGGGGGCCACATCTACCAGTGGCCAAGGCTTATTCCTGTTTCTGTGTTCAGGGATCACTTCTTGGGAGGGGTGCTTAGAGAACCATATGTGGCTCCAGAGCTCATACTTGGCTCAGCTATTAGCACTCACTGTTCTATAGCTCTGATGGATGAATATTAATTTTATTAAAAATAAATACAAAAAATTAAAATTAAAAAGATAAAAAATTGCAGGAAGACAGAGTAAGGAAGGAAGGGAAGAAGGAAGGAGGGAAGAAAATAAATAAGAAAAAATAAAGGAAAGAAGGAAAAGGAAATAAGAAAGGAAGGAAAATATGAAAGAACAGAAGGAAAGGATAGAAAGAAGAAAGGACAGAGGAAAAAAGGAAGGACAAAAGGAAGGAAAGAAGAAAAGACAGAAGAAAGAAAAATAAAAAGACAGAAGGAAGGAAAGGAGAAGGAAAGAAGAAAAGGGTAGAGAGAGAAAGAAAGAGAACAAGGAGAAATGAGACCTCGAAGAGAATTTCCAGCTCCATTTGAAGAAAGGATCTGAGCACTCAGTCTGCTCTGCTTAGTGTGAGGCTTTCTATTGATTCCTTATGTGAGGTGTGACCTTCCTTGAATCCTGGAATTTTCCTACATTTTAATGTCATTTACTTTCATGATATTAGTTGTTTCACATACTCTGTGGGACAACAAGCACAAAGTGATTTCTAGTCACCTGACCTCAAATCCATGGTGTATGGAAGAAATAACTCACATGTTTTTAAACAAGTCTTTGCATCTAGGGATTTACTTAGAGAAACACACTCAAAGTTATTTTCTCTCTGAACGTCTTCTCTGGGGCTATCAGCCAAATGCTTTGGAACAACCACCAGTTTGGAATTCTTAATATTCATCATCTTGGTTCTTGGGTCTTTCTGTGGAAAGACAGAGAATCAAACCATCCTACCAAGAACCAGAGATTCACTTGCAAAAGTTAGTGTATGTATTAAAATTCATGAAACACTCTGCTAGGTTTTCCTCAACTCCTTTTTATGTTAAGTCAGCTTGCAAAAGTCATACATACTGTCTAGATCCTGCTTCATTTTAAAACTTGATAAAAATAAGTTTCACTCTGCGTTTTCCCTTCAGCCTGTCTTGATGAGATTTAGGAAGCCAATATATGATCCAGGCAAAGAGACTTTAGATCAAGTTATAGCACCAGAATTCTGAGCTGGCTAAAAGGTTAAAGATGACTTGTTTTACAGAAATTTGTAGGGTGGGGTAGAGGCTAATAGAGAAAATCCATTTTTCTTTAGGACCTGTCTGAAATTGTTGCCACAGAAATGACAAAACTGAAAACAATTAATTGGAGATATTAATAGGGTCTCTGTTGCAAAGTATTTCTTTTTTATTATTATTTCTAATAAAATCTTTAAGCACTATGATTACAAACATGTTCAAAGTTGAATTTCAGCCATAGATGTACAACTCCCTTTGCCAATGCAGCCTTTATATCATCAATGTCCCCCATCTCCCTTTTCTCCCATCCCTTGCCTGTCTATTTCTGTATTTCTATTTCTCTCTTACTTTCATTGTCATGGTAGTTGTTAGTGCAGTTATTTCTCTAACTGTGCTTATCACTCCTTGCAGTAAGCTTCACATCATGGGCAGGTCCTTCTAGCCCTCATCTCTAAAATAGCTTCATTAAAGAACAGTAGAACCTTCTCAATATATGACACTGAGTATGACACTAATGGTGCATATGATTGACCTATCCTAGATTAGAAAGGTTAAAAACATAGCATCATTCATCATAAATTTACTTTTATGATAATTCTATTTTCCATTTCTTTAATTTTCTTGCAAGTAATATGAAAGTAATGTGTTATATGTCTGCCACTGTTCTGATTACCTCTTTCTGTTAAACTGAATTTAAATCTGAAGATCTAGTTTCTGATGTAAACAGTTGCAAATATTTGTAACTAATCTGAGGGAAACTCAAACCAGGTGATTAAAGGCTTACTTCAACCATCATGATTCAATTTGAACCTCTTAGTAAAAATTTGTAGAGGCCTTTTGGGCACCCCTAACTATTATAGCACCGTTATCCCCATTATGAACTTACCTAGAAAACATAAGTGATCACAAGTGTGCAAAACCTTACCACCTCTACCTCTACAGGGTCTCAAGAAAGGATCTAACAGAGTCCCTTTCTCACCATGAGGTAGCATTTATAAACTCTCCAAAGTCCTTGAGGTTTCTGGCCAGCTCTGCTCCCTAGGGCTGGCTGCTTTCATTGCCCACACCCTGGAAATTAATACCCAGCGTTTTTCATTCTCTTTTCTCCATCTGTTGACCAGAGGCTGTATTTCATGGGAGCTCTTTTTTTATCCCAAAGGGTTATTCTGAGGAGCAATCAGTCCAGAACTTCTTGCTTATGAAGATCATCAGCCAGCTGGCTGTTACACCCCCCCCCCCAAGTTGCCTTTTCCCGGTGGCTCAGGCATTGGTTAGCTGTGGTCCCAGAGCAACAGCTCTAGCCAAGCTTCTGCTCTGAGTATTCTCCTTGGCTCCTTCCCTCGCTTTTTAGCTCTGTACACTCTGTTCTTTCTGTGCATCTATTCAGGCAAAGTTCTTGCTTGGAGAATGAAAGTCATCAAGCAATGATGACTTAAAGCAATTAAAAAAAGTGTATAAGAGTAGTTGGTGGATGGTCTTATGCACTTGTGGTAGAGGGTCTTAGAAAAGGTACAGTAACTTAAAATCTTAAAATCTAACACGATTGTAACCATATCACCTAAACTATAAAATAAATGAACAAACAAGGAACAATGATAATTCCAGAATAGAGAAGAGAGTAAAGGTTTGGGAGCATTAAAGTGCTGGGTTGGTTGTTTTCTGAGTGAAGCTGCAACATGCTAGACCAATTCAGAATTTAGACATTATTAGAGAAAAATATTAGTAAGAAATTTGATAAAATATATTTCCATGGATATTTTGGATTAAAAGGTTAAAGTGTTGCTGTTTCCTTCAAATGTAAGGAAAAAATAATGAGAAAGAACTAGCTAAAAATCAGCTTCTGAATTTTGATCTATTCTAATCTTTTTCAGAATTGAAAAGATAAAGTAACTAATATGGGAAACTTCTCCTTGTCTTAATTCTCTCTGCCATACTGGATACTATAACATGGGAGTTTTGTGAGAAATGAAAGTGTGTGTGTATGTGAGAGAGAGAGAGAGAAAAAGAGAGAGAGAAAAGAGGGAGGCATTGCCAGATAAATGCATCAGTTATTAGGATAAAGTTATCTTAAAACAAATTACAAATAACAAACCCAAGTGAAAATGCTACCAGTAATCATAAGTGAAATAAAGAAAGAAGTCACCAAAGAAACAGTGTAATTACCCACAAAGCTTGTTAATGAGTTAAAATTTTGAGATTGATCTTACAGAAAATGGAAGAAAAGCATATATTCAGGATAACTCATTTAAAAATATGAGCAATAGATTATGAAAATACCAAAGAACAAAAATTTGTCAGAAAATGTCAACAAGATAAAGTCAACAATTGGGGAAGATTGAGTAGTGGTTGGAGATCTCTTGCTTGAATGATCTAAAAGTCAGTTTTAAGATCATCTTGTCTGTGGTATGATTTCTCCATATTTATTTTCCCATATATTTCTTGTTTTCAATTTTCTATTTACTAATATTGTCCCTTTATTCTTTCTCAGATTGAGCTCAGTACATGACCATACATTTTTGCTTATTTGTTTGTATTTTGGGGCTACACCCATTGATGTTCAGGGGATACTCCTGGCTGTATGCTCAGAAATCACTCCTGGCTTGGGGGACCATACGGGATGCCAGGGAATCGAACCTCAGTCAGTCCTAGGTTAGAGCATGCAAGGCAGACACCCTACCACTTGTGCCACTGCTCCAGTTCCATGACCATTTTTAAAACTAAAATTCTAAATTTCTTTGCAAATAAGTGGTCATGGACAATGTCATGGACAAGTGGAAGTAAACACAGTGGCATTTGCAGTTCTGGGTATTTTTTAGAATAATAATCTAGGTTTAGTTTCTTCCCATTGCCATAAATCCAGAGATAGAAAGTACATGTGACCACAGCAAAGGTGTTTTACAAATTGGTTTGACCTTTCTAAATAAAGTTGACCTGTAACTCCTGAATCATTTAAGTGTGAATATTTAATGAAGAAGAATACATAAAATTTATTTAATTCATTGTAACTAGCATCTGTATTATATTAATGTGACTGACTAAATATTAACACACAAGCTTTTTTTTGCAGAGGTGGTAGAGCAACAAAATAATTAAGTATCTGATATTTACTTAAGATACCAAAGAAAGGTTGATAAATTAGTGCCATTGTGGTACACAAATGCAAGTTTACTTTTTTAGTAAAATTATTCAATTACAGTGAGTTACAAAGCTACCAAGTTATTCATGATTGAGTTTCAGACATGCAATATTTCAACATCAGTTTCTTCAACAATGTTCACTTGCCTCCACAAATTGAGCCCAATTACCCTCCTGCCCCCAGTCTGTCTCAGTCTATGGCACTTTATGCCTCTGTTCAGCACTCCATTCTTCATCAGAGTAACCACTTTCCTCCACCAATGTTGTATTATACCCTTGACTGTTGCCATTGGGCACTTGTCAGTCCCCAATATGTTTCTTTGTATTTGGCATATGAGAGAAGTTATTCTGTTTGTTCCTCTCTCTGACTAAATACTCAACATAATACTTTCTAGATCTTGCCCATAGCAGTAAATTGCATAACTTCATCTTTTCCTATGGCCAAGTAGTAGTCCATCATATATATGTGTGATATATATACACATATACATATATATACATATACACACATATATATTACACATACATATGTATATATGTATATATATATTTCACACCATGGTTTCTTTATCCAGTCATCTGATCCTGGACACTTAGATAGTTTACAGATTTTGGCTATTGTGAATAGTGCTTCAGTTAACACAGGAGCAGATGTCTGTTCTGCATAGTGTTTTTGTCCCTTGGGTTATATTCTAAGATGTGGAATTGCTGAGTCATATGGAGATTCATTCAATTCCTAATTTTATGAAAAATATACATATATTTTTCTAAAATAGCTAGACCAGTCGAAATTCCCACCAGCAATCAGCAGTCAATGAGATTCTGTGTCTTTCTCATTACTTAACTGCATCCATGCTAGCACTGGTTGATGTTCTTTTTGATGTGTGCCAGTGTCTGAGGTGTGAGATAATATCTCATTGTTGTTTTGATTTGTATCTCCCTGATGATTAGTGATACAGAGTATTTTTTTCAGGTGCTTTTGGCCATTTGTATTTATTTTCTGAGGAAGACTGTGTTCATATCTTCTCCCCATTTTTTATGAGGGTGTTTTTAGCTTCTAAATTTTGACCAACACTTTATCTTGGATATTAAACAATTAAAAGATGAATGATGGGAAAATAACTTCTTGTCTGTAGGCACCCCAAATCTATTATTGTTCGTATAACATTTTTATTGACATTGGTGGCAGGAAATTGCACTGGTGAAGGAGGATGTGCATTTTTTGGGGAGGTGATTTTTGGGCCACACCCGGTGATGAACAGAGGTTACTTCAAGCTATGCGCTCAGAAATCACTCCTGGCTTGGGGGACTATAAGGATGCTAGGGTTTAAACTCAAGTCTGTCCCCGGTCAGCCGCTTCCAAGACAAGTGCCCTATGGCTGTGCTATCACTCTGGCCCCAGGGGAATGCACATCTTATGGCTGAAACTGAATTAAGAACTTGTTTGAAAGTATGATAGTTAACTAAACAAACTTTTATTAAAAACATTTTATATCAATATTTTTACTCAATGAGCACAGACATAGCTACTTTTTAGTTAGTCTCCTTTCTCTCCATAGAATAATCTTCAACTTGGAAATGGAAGGACAATAATTAGAAGATAATAAAACCAAAGGTAAAGAATAAAATCTTTCACACAAACAAACTTGAAAATCCAAATATATGGGAGTTTTTTTAACCTGGTGTTCATGAGGTTTTATTCTTTAACTTTTTAATATAATGTCTTTATTTAAGCAATATGGCTAAAACATGTTCTTAATTGGGTTTCAGACATAAAATGCACATCACCCTTCACCAGTGCAACTTTCCTGCCACTATTGTCCCCCTCTATCTCCCCCCATGCCTTGCCTGTCTTTGAGACAGGCATTGAATTTCTCTTTCTATCATTGTCATGGTAGTTGTTAGTGTAGTTATTTCTCTAATGGCACTTACCACTCTTTGTGTTAAGCTTCATATCATTGACTGGTCCATTCAGTCATCATCATCTCTATGGTCTCTGGGTATTATTATTATACTGCTTTTATTTTTCCTTAAATCCCACAGATGAGTGACACTATTCTATGCCTATCTCTATCCTTTCTAACTTATTTCACTCAACATAATAGTCTCCATATTCATCCATGTTTAGTCAAATTTTATGACTTTATTCTTTTCGAACAGCTGCATAGTATATTTAATTGTATAGATGTACCACTGTTCCTTTAGCCACTCATCTGTTGGGCATCTAGTTTTTGGATCATCTGGTAGCTCAATGTACAGTTTTTATTTTTTGTTTGTTTTTGGGCCACACCCAGTGACACTCAGTGGTTACTCCTGGCTATGCACTCAAAAATTGCTCCTGGCTTGGGGGACCATATGGGATGCCAGGGGATCAAACCGCGGTCCATTCTAAGCTAGCGCAGGCAAGGTAAGGGGCCTTACCACTTGTGTCACCACTCTGGTCCCATCAATGTCCAGTTTTAAAGAATATCCATATTGTTTTTAGAAAGGCTGGACTAGATGTCATTTCCACCAGCAGTGAATGAGTTTCTTTTTTTCCCACATCCACACCAGCAGTGGTTATTCTTGTTCTTTGTGATTTGTGCCAGTTTCTGTGACATGAAATTATATTTCATTATTGTTTTGATTTTCATCTCCCAGATGATTAGTGATGTGGAGCAATTTTTTCATATGCCTTTTGACCATCTGTATATCTTCTTTGAAGGAATCTCTGTTCATTTTTTTCTCCCAATTGTTTGATGGGGTTAGATAGTTTCTTATTTAAGTTCTGTCAGTACCTTGTATATCTTAGATTTTAACCTCTTATCTGGTAAGTGTTGTTTGACTAATTTCTCCCATTTCATGGGTGACCTTTTACCCTAGTCACTGTTTCTTTTGAAGTGCAGAAGCTTCTCAGTTTGATAAAATTCCATTTGTTTATCTTTGCTTCCACTTGTCTGGACAGTGATGTTTCCTCCTTGATGATGTCTAGTTTTAAAGTCATGGAGAGTTTTGCCTACATTTTTCCTGTATACTTTATAGTTTTAGGTCTGATATCAAGATCTTTAATCCATTTTGATTTAACCTTTGTGCATGGTGTTAGATAAAGATCTGTGTTCACTTTTTTTTTTTTGCATGCGGCTGACCAGTTTTCCCAATACCACTTGTTGAAGAAGCTTTCCTGCTCTATTTTGCATTTCTTACCACTTTTTCAAAGATTAATTGACTGTCTGTCTGAGAGTCATTTTCTGAATGCTCAAGTCTATTCCATTGATTTGAGTGTCTGTCTTTTTTCATACTGTTTTAATGATTATTGTTTTATAGTACAATTTAAAATTGGGGAAAGTGATGCCTCCCTTCATTTTCCCCTAAGGGTTGCTTTAGCTATTCTTGGGCACTTACTGCTCCAAATGATTTCAGAAGTGTCAGATCCATTTCTCCAAAGAAGGTCATGGTATCCTTATGGGGATTGAATTATATCTGTATAACTCTTTGGAGTATTGACATTTTAATGATGTTAATCATCCAAATCTATATGTATCCATTTCCTTGTGTCCTCTTTTATTTCTTGAAGTAATATTTTAAAGTTTTCTTTGTATAGGCCCTTCACTTATTTAGTTAAGTTGACTCCAAGGTATTTGAATTTCTATGGTGCTATTGTGAATGGCATTGTTTGTTTATTTTTATTTTTAAAAAGTTTATTAACACAACATTGTTATATCATCAAAAAGTTTTTGTTTTGTTTTATTTGGGAGGGCATAAAGGAACATAACAGTGTTCAAGGCTTAATCTGTGCTGGGGATCAAACCTAGGTCTGCTGCAAGGAAAGCACCTTACTTGATGCTCTATCAACTTCATGTGATAAAGTTTTAAGAAATTCCTAGTCAGGCCCAGAGAGATAGCACAGCAGCGTTTGCCTTACAAGCAGCTGATCCAGGATCAAAGGTGGTTGGTTCGAATCCCGGTGTCCCATATGGTCCCCTGTGCTTGCCAGGAGCTATTTCTGAGCAGGCAGCCAGGAGTAACCCCTGAGCACCGCTGGGTGTGGTCCAAAAACCAAAAAAAAAAAAAAAAGAAAAAGAAATTCCTATTCTAAACAGAGGGATTACTATATTATATAACTGTTTATAATTGTCATAGAAATGCTAGGAAATAAATAAATAAAAGACCAGGGAAACTTTAAAACACTCCAGAAAGAAATTGAAGAGGATCTAAGGAAATGGAAGAACATCCCATGCTCATGGATAGGTAGAATTAACATAGTCAAAATGACTATCCTACCCAAACTACTGTATAGATTTAATGCAATCCCTATCCAAATTCAGACATCATTCTTTAAAGAATTAGAACAATCAACCACAAAACTCATATGGAACCACAAAAGACTCAGAATAGCCAACCACATACTGAAAAACAAGAAGCTGGGTGGCAGCTCCTTACCTAACTTGAAACTATACTATAAAACCATGGTGATCAAAACAGCATGGTACTGGAACAGAGACAGGACGTTAGACCAGTGGGTCAGAACAGAATTCCCAGACATAAACCCCTAAACATACAGCCAACTAATATTTGATAAAAGAGGCAAGAACTGGAAATGGAACGAAGAGAGTCTATTCAACAAATGGTGTTGGTACAACTGGAAAACCACATGTATGAAAGTGAAAATTGACCCATACCTCACTCCTTATACAAAAGTCAATTCAAAATGAATCAAAGACCTTGAAATCAGACCCGAATCTATAAAGTTTATCGAGAATAAAATAGGCAGAACACTGGAAGACCTATATCTCAAAAAGGTCTTCGAGGATGGAGCACCAATGGCAAGAATTTTAGCATCAAACATAAACAAATGGGACTACATCAAACTAAAAAGCTTCTGCATGGTGAAAGAAACCTTACTTAACACAAAAAGACAGTTAACAAAGTGGGAAAAAAATCTTTTCACTCGACATATCAGATAAAGGGCTGATATCTAGAACATACAAAGCACTCAGAAAGCAGAATTCCCCAAAACCAAATAAAGCCATAAAAAATGGGGAGATGAAATGAATAGACACTTCTCTGAGGAAGACAGAAGGATGGCCAACAAACACATGAAAACATGCTCACCTTCACTCATCATCAGGGAGATCCAAATCAAGACAACAATGAGGTACCACCTTACACCAGTGAGGATGGCTCACTTCAAAAATAATGAGAACAATCTGTGTTGGCGGGGATGCAGTATGAAAGGCACTCTCATCCACTGCTGGTGGGAATAACCCCTAGTCCAACACCTATGGAGAACAGTCTGGAGAGTGCTCAAAGAACTCAAAATTCAGCTGCCATTTGACCCAGCAATTGCTCTCCTAGGTATCTACTCCCAAGTTGAAAGTATATGTGTACCCCACTATTTATCGCAGTACTCAGTATAATAGCCAAGTCTTGGAACCAACCTCAATGGTCAACAACAGATGAATGGATCATTAAGATGTGGTATTTATACACAATGGAATACTTCATGGCAGTCAGAAAGGATACAATCACAGACTTTGCAGCAATGTGGATGGACCTAGAACATATTATGTTAAATGAAGTAAATCAGTAGATGAAAGATAAACACAGAATGATAGCACTATTCTAAAGCACCTAGAACATACACCTTATAAACAACTAATACTCAACTACCAAATAACGGTGTTTAACAGGGTAGAAACTCCAAACACTGTAATAATCAACATATACTCAGGAGTAGGGCCCAAAATACAAGAAAAAGGAGCAACACAAACTCTTGACAACACATTATACCACAAAGAAACCAGCAACAGCAGAAACAGCAGCATTGAGAGAACAGGTATGTAATCAGCCTTCTAATACAAAGGCCCATAATAATCCCTTAGGGATCTTATACAGGATCACAGGTAAAGAACACCATGGGAAATCACTGACTCCAATGGAAACATCTCATAACGCTATGTTTTAATGCCCTAATCTTACTATATTTAAAATAACCTCTCAACTTTTCTATCCACAGGCGTTCTTGGATACAAAGGGTGGACAAACTAAGATGGCATCTCGGGGCTCAGTCACACGAGATACCATACCCAGCTTGCACTACAAGAATGTCTCGAGAAAACTCTTTAACATACACTTTATCTCTAGGTTACACCTTCTTTTAGGATTTGAAGCACGTGACCAGTCAGACCACTGAAGCAGCAACTGTGATGCACAGACTTATACTACAGGCCCTACTTATCGAACACATTCAAGCAAACTAGCATTCCCTTGCTATTATCTCCTCTCTTCTCACTACTTTTTTAATTTTTTCTTTTCTTTACTTTTCTTCTCTTTTCCTTTTTTCTTTTCTCTTCTCCCTTTCTTTCTAATGTATTTTCTCTTTTCTTCCTTCCTACCCCTTCCATATACTTTCCCCTTACCCCCCTTTGAAATCCAACTATCCCTTCACCCCTCAATCCCATCCAGACCTCCCACTATATTAAAACTCTTCACCCTCAGTTCTTAATCCATTAGGCATCAAGACTGACCTCCTACCCCAACGAACCAGTACCCAACACCCAAGCGAATGGACACCCAGTCAAACCTACACCTCGTCCCCTGCAAGAAAAGGCATCAACTCCCCTGTGGACTCATGCTGCATGGCCCTCCCTATCAACTCCCCCCTAACGTGGACTGTTACTTGAAACCGGACTTAGCTCTAAAAGTATCCCCAATGCAAGAGCTCTTCCAAGACCTCCCTGCCACAAATCTTTACCAATCTCAAGAAGGTCAGGGACTGTGATGGAAAGGTGCCTGGGAACCCACACACCACCAAAAAAAAATCCCAAAAAACAATGGGGAAACCTAAACTTTGAACATAAGTATAAGACCTGTATTACAACACCTCCTTACCTGCTTTCCCCCAAAAGTAAAGTAGTCTCTTGCATCACTTTGTTCCTTTAATTACTTCGTTAATTCATTTTTTTAAAATGTTCGTTCTACATATAAGGTGAGCACATATATTTTTATTCCTATTTTTATCTTTTTTGGGAGTGTGACTTGTTTCTGTTTTCTTCTCTGTCCACCCCCAAATGCACCAACAATATAATGTAGCACCATTTCTCCCTGCAAAGGCACACTAATAAAAGAGGAAATCCTACATATAAAAACGAGCTCTTATCTACTAGGGATAAGAACTCATACTTGTTTACAATACAGGGATATCTCCTACCTTGAAAATATGTCATGCGGATCCAACTTAGACCCCAGGTGATTAGACACCATCCATCCAGCCTTGAACCCTGGATCCCAGACATAGAAACGACAAAATTCTTCACAATAGCTACGGGAAACAAATCCCAATCGGGAAAGCCTTAATACTGCTAGGCCACCAACAAGTGCCAGCTCTAATATGATATCCTGACAATGAGGAAAATGGGAACAACTTGACCTAAGAGCAGGTTATCCTACCTCACCAGCTAACGATGAGACAAAATCAGAAGACTTGTCACCCTTTGGTCGGTCCAAAAGCCAAGATCTCGATTTACAGATGACTGGCTACTAGAACCATGACTGGACTGTATATATCTTGGGACCAAAAAAAAAAAAAAAAAAAAAAGCCCTAGTCTAGGGTTGGAATTACGACCTGCACAACAACCATGATCCCCACTTCCAAAGGTCTGGCTGAGACAATTGCAACAGAATGGGGCTTCTGGAAATACAATGAAAGACGCTATCCTAGGTTCCATCCTAGGATCAGTGCAAAAACCAAGACTGCCAACCACAGAAGATGGATTAAAATGACACTGAGAAAACAGAACTTCTAGAACCACAAAGAAAGACTTCATCATAAATCCCATTCCTGGACCTGTACAGATACTGAGATCTCTAGATACAGAGGTCTGATTTTATCACCCAGGAAGGAGCAGAAGCCTTCCAAACCCCACGAAAGCACCAAGAGGAGAGTAAATGAACCTGAATGGAGTCTATCGTTAATCCCATGACAATATACTCCAAGGGTGGAGAAACCCCATATCTCTTAGGCCAAGTGAATTCCTTTTCGAATGACCCCCCAATATTTACTGTGCTATTGCAGGAGGAGAAAAAAAGACAAAAAGCACAAAACATTTTTTTAATTTTTTATATATATTATTTTTTAAATACTTTTTTAAATTATTTTTTTTATTTTTATTTACCTATCTACTTCTTGTCGATTTCCTTGTTTTGGTGTCATTATTGAAGTTGTTGTCCCCATTTATATTTATGTTTTTTCCTTTTCTTTTCTTTCTTTATGTGCCCTGCCATGTTTTTTTTATCTCAAGACCATGGCTATTTTTGTGGTGCTTATCGTTGTTATTGTTGGAGTGCTCACTAGATATTTGATACTTCTTTTTGTACTGTTGAGTGTTTCATCTTATTTTTCTCCTTCGTCTCTCAAACTGATGATGAGAGCTTCTAGAAGTATCCCGCCCATTTTCAGTGTATTAGAGTTTTACCCCAGTTTATTACTGTTCTCTTCTTCAAACAAAACCACTTAACTTGAACTATCTAGTCCTGCCTCCCAGTTAGAGGGGGAAATAAGGGAGGCACCAAGACCAAACAGGTGCAAGACTACTAAGTAGTAAACTAGGTACAGAGGGGCCCACATTTTCTAGCAGCCCCGGGGGTGAGGGAGGAGGATATGGGAGGTAGGACGAAAATGGAGGTGTAGGGAGGACAAATCGGCAATCAGAATCCCCCTGATTTTATGTAAATATGTACATATTTATTATTATAAATATAAATATACAATATTATTGTCAACAATATGTAAGCCACTATGTTCAAAATAAAAATTACATTAAAAAAAGAAACAGCAAAAACTTATATTCCTATTGAAATATAGTGAACAAAGAAGCTCTGATATATATTCTCAATAGAATATTATTCATCAATAAAAATAGATGAAACCATTAAAAAAAGTTGTAAGAGATATAGAAGATCATATATCTAAATAAATTCCCCTACCTCTAATGTGTTGGCACTACTATGGCAGGTATCCTGAATTTTGTGAGCCTTTATGGTACTAACACTAATGGGGTTGGAGTGGGATTTGTGACAGCACAGACAGCCTATCTGTTCTATATCCTTGTCTTTCCTTAAAGAGGTGACATTAGACCATTTATTCATACTATAGGGCTCAAACATTCCAGATTCTGAATAATCATCAACTTGGGCTGTCAATATAAAAGTCAGGGCGCTCCAGGATATAGTACTAATAGGATATAGATGTAAAATGTATGTAGATAAATACAGAGATATGTTTATAATAACATATAATCTTAATAATTCATAACTTATTTATAATTTATAAACTTATAAAAATTAACTTATCTTTTTGTGGAAACAGATATTTTTCAAGGTCTGTATGGTAAATTGTATATCCAGGAGATCTAGGAGAGCTGATAGCAAAGTTTTGTCCAAGTGTAAAGACATAAAAATCTATAAAGTTAATGATATAATGTAATGGCCACAGGTTTAAGACCCCAGAAAAGCTAATCTTTTAGTTTAAGTCTAATTCAGGATAAAAATGTTACCCCAGGTTTTGGGAGTAATGATTTTGGAGAGGGACCCAGTAATGCTCAGGCCTTATTACTGACTCTGTGTTCAGGGATCACTTCTGGAAGTGCTCAGGAACCATATGTTATTCCAAAGATTGAACCAGAGATTGTCATGGGCAAAGGAGGTAACTTGGACCCCTGCTAATTCTCTGGCCATAACATCCCAGTTTGAAGCTAATAAGGCAGAAGGAATTCTCTATTCCTCAGGGAGAGATGCTTATAGTGACTGAATTAAAGTCAACCTGTGTTACAGAGGGCAATCTGTATTACCTTGGCTTATTGATTTAAATGTTAAGCATAACAAAACAGCAGCCTCACAGAAAAGCAAAAATAATGCTTGAAAGGTTAGATCTATAATACTGCAGCTAGGGTGCTTGCCTTCTCAGCCTTTCTGGGTTTGATACCTAACATCTCATATGTAATTCTTGAGTGCAGTCAAAAATTATCCCTTAACCTTGCCATGTACACCTCTCCCAAAAATGTTTGACTAAATTTCTTTGTCCCAACACACAATTTATTAAATCTTGCAGGTATGCATTAATTCAAATATATTTATATATTAATAACAATTTAACTGTGTATGTAATAAATTAATTGCAAGTTTTACTTTTTCATAAGCAATAAATAGGGTAGAGGGTTGTTTTTTATGATAGAAAAAACTTGATCTCATCTGGAAAAGTGAGAAAGTGATTTCTAAAGAAATAATGTTTTATTGAGACCCAAAACATGAATACAAACTAGTAAAGTGGTGGTAGAGTAAAAATGAGCATTCTGTAAGAGAGAATAGCAGTTACGAAGTTCTGCTTATTGCTATTGCCTATAAGATTCAACATAATCTAGCCCTCCTTTTACTTTTCTTACCTCACTCATGTATAGTGATGTTATGGAAATACCCATTTGGTTCCTCTAAGCCTCTTTGATTAGAAATGATAAGTGACCAGTCAGAACAAATGTTGACAATGAACTAAGATTCTATACTAAAACTAACATTCTACATTCCAGTAGTAGAACTTTAACATCTGTTTATTTGCTGAGTTATAGTAATATCCTTTTTGTGACTTCTTAAATGGGGAAGGCTGCTATTGCCTTTGAGCCTTCACACTAATTTTCTATTCTGTTTGGTATTTTTATCCTATATTTTCTAAAAAATCTGTGTAATATCTCACCTGTCAGATATGTGCTCTCAATATAAAAAGGCCTCCATTCTCCTTCTAATCTTTGGTACTCCCTATTACTCCTTGCCCCAAGTGGCCTATCATTATTCAACTGATATTTTGTTTTTGCTTGCTTGAGAATGGTTTGTCTGGCTGATAAATTGAAAGGGTAAAAGAACAGACAGACCTTGGCCCAAATCCATTTAATTTCTCCAAAATATTTTAAGCTGCAGGAGACAATGGGAATATACTTATAGGTTAGGACCCAGAACAAGTTCTGGCACAAGAAGACACTAACAAATATCAACAGCTTGATAAGCAAGTGAGTAAACAGTTACTAGGACCTAAAATGTTAGTGTCTTTCCTTGGGTGGAAAGGTAATAACCTTTGAAAATAATCATAATCTGTTGCAAAGAGAAGTTAATAGTGGTATTATCAAGGGGAGAGCTTAAATTCTAGCACAATAGCCTTGTTAAAATAGAGATTTTGATGATAATAGAGAAGAAAAATGATATAAAACAAATGGTTTTTAGACTCACATAGAAAGTTAATAGGTTTCTCTTTTAAGAGTGATTTAATCTGTGCTGGCTTCGGCAGCACATATACTAAAATTGGAATGAGACAGAGAAGAATAGCATGGCCCCTGATCAAGGATGGCATGCAAATTCGTGAAGCATTCCATATTTTTTTAAAAAAGTGATTTAATCTTGCCCTGAAAGAGGATTATACTCTCTAGGTGTAAATAGTCATATTGATTCTCTCAACAAACAAAAAGTTTATTTTTACTTTCACAGTCCATTTTATTCATGGATTTCACAGTTATCAAGCTACAACTCAACTTATAAGTTTCTGTCACAATGCGTTTAGGAGCACCCTCCTTAGTGAGCCTGCTTGATCAGCAGAATAATGAGAATAATGCCTCAACTGTGTGCCTTTAGGGGGACTATAAACAAGATTTATTTCTTGTTGTCTTTAAAAGACTACCTAAATTAACTTTATGATATTTACAGAGTGAAGGAGAAATAGCTCAACTCACAGTTGAGGTTATTGGTAGTAGGAATTCAGACTCCTGCTTCCTGATCTTGCACAGAAAGACTCACCAATTGTTGAACAAGATCATATTCTAATACTCTTATTGATTTTACCTTCTTAGTCTTCTGTATTTCTTAATTAATTCTGAGAACTGTAAGAACTGTCATTCTGCTAATGTAACCCTACAACCAAATGCAGCATTGTGTTTCTTTTTTGGAGGATAATGACATCTAAAACACCATTGATGAGGGGCCGGGGAGATAGCATGGAGGTAAGGCGTTTGCCTTTCATGCAGGAGGTCATCGGTTCGAATCCCGGCGTCCCATATGGTCTCCCGTGCCTGCCAGGAGCAATTTCTGAGCCTGGTGCCAGGAATAACCCCTGAGCACTGCCGGGTGTGACCCAAAAACCACAAAACAAACAAACAAACAAACAAACAAAACCAAAAAATCCCCACCATTGATGAAGGGACTAGTGAGGTCAGTAAGGCAGAATCAAAGTAAGGGTGACAACACAGGAAAACCAGGACTTGTGGGAGTTGGGAGTGCCAAAGGTACCAGGAAATAAGTGAAGAAAAAGGAACTAGATCTTTTAAATATGTAAAAGAGAGCACCAAGAGTACAAAAAGAAGTCTGAGTAACTCCAAAAAACAAGAACAGCACTAAAATCAGGATAAGATTTCCTTGACCTGGCCTTATTCTTTCTGATGGGGGTTATTCATAACACTGCCAAAAGTTTCATTCATTGTTGCCTTGTTCCCACTGAAGGGAATGAGAGGGCCAGTGTGTATCCCTGAAAAATGGAGACATAAGAGAAGGATGTGCCTATGAATGAGGAATGGTTGATTACATAGAACCAGCCTATTATGTAGAAAGTTTTATACCAAATTAGAGATCCTCAGAGCCATAATATTTTTCCTTCACAAATTTATTTTTGAGTAGCAAAGTTGTGGACATATGAGAGTCAGCAAACAAAGCTCTTTTAGATGCAAGAAGGGCACAAGACTTTGCTCAGATGTAAAAAAACTTCAAACTAGTAGCAAAGCAATAACAAAGTTGTGAAGTATGACCTGTGAGTATTTTTAGGCCAAAGATAACTTTTGAAGATGAATTCCTATTGGGCACTAGCTAAAGGGGACTGGCACTGAAATAGGGGAGAACTAGAGGATCATGGCTGTTCCACTATGCTTCATGACTCTGTGTTCCTCTTAGACAAAAAATGTCAGCATGGACATAGAAAACATCACTCTACAACCATGACAATGGAGAAACAATATAGGCATCCACCATGCTTAGAGAATAGATATGGTAGCTCTGATGATCCAGAAAAGTACCAACTACCCATTTGACATCTCAGATAAGGACTTTAGAGAACATCCTATGGAGGATGTTCATAGAACTCAAAGCAAACCTGGGATGAATGGAACAGGCCACAAATAAGAATCAAGAGGATCTGAGAGTAGAAATAAGATAACTTCAAACTGAAATATCAGGACTGAGAAACTTGTAGGTGAAATGAAAACCTCACTGGAAAGCCTATCCAACAGAGTAACAGCCCCTTAACAGAATCAGTGAGATAGAAGATGAGATGCTTAACAACTTTATACAACAGAAAAGGTTGGAAAAGAGCTCAAAAGAAGCAATCAGACCATAGTAAAAAATCTCAAAATATGTGAACAGAGGAATATAGAAATCTTTGATAAATTCAACAAAAATAATATAAAGATTATTGGAATTCCAGAAACACAGGAAGAAAACCCCCATGAAGAATCAACAATCATGGATATCATTACAGAGAAACTCCAAGAGCAAGAGTGCATAGAACCAAATCCTATATGCTCTAAGAGTACCAGCCAAAAGAGATCTAAAAAAAAAAAGTACCCCAAGACACATCCTAGTCAAAATGATGAACCCCATAAATAGGAATGGAATGCTAAAAGCAGCAAAGTCAAAAAGAAATTACATTCAATAGAATATCCCTAAGATTTACTGCAGATTTGTCACAAGAAACACTCAATGCATGAAGGGAGTGGAGGAATATAGTGATACAACTCAATGAAATAAATGCATTGCCAAGAGTACTTCACCCAGCACACTTACATTGAGGTTTGATGGAAGGATAGACAATTCACAAATAAACAAAAGCTTAGAAACTTAGCAGACTCAAAACCAGCCTTAAAAGATGTACTGAAAAATCTAAGATAAGACCAATAGACACACCAAACTCCTACTAAAAGATGACACCAAATCCCATGATAATGATCTCTCTCAGCATCAATGAACTGAAGGCATCAGTTAAGAGACACAGAGTGGAAAAATGAATCAAAAAGCTGAATCCACCATTTTGCTGCCTACAGAAAACACATTTGAATAGTCAGAACAAACGAAAAATCAAACCCATAGGTTAGAGGACAAACATTCAAGCAAAAACCTCCCTAATAAAGCACAGAGTGGAGGACAATTCGGTGATGGGAATTCCCCTGATTTTATGTTAGTGTGTACCTAAAATATTATTGTCAATGATATGTAAGCCACTATGATTAAAATTAAAATTATATTAAAAAATAAACACTGGCAAAGAAAAAAAAAGAAATGTCAATTTAACCCACCACTGTGACATCATAAAAAAATTAAAAAGGTGGGGCCGGAGAGATAGCATGGAGATAAGGCGTTTGCCTTTCATGCAGGAGGTCATCGGTTCGAATCCCGGCGCCCCATATGGTCCCCTGTGCCTGCCAGGAGCAATTTCTGAGCCTGGAGCCAGGAATAACCCCTGAGCACTGCCAGGTGTGACCCAAAAACCAAAAAAAAAAAAAAAAAATTAAAAAGGCCAGAGTGGCCATACTAATTTTAGATGATACCTCCTTTAAAAGTGAAAAGTTATGAGACAGAGATGAACATTTCTTAATAATTAAGAGATTTTACAACAGAAAGAAATCAAACTCCTTAGTATATAGATGCCCAATGAAGGTTCAGCAAAATATTTAAAACAACTGCTGACAAACTTGAATGAAGATATCAATAACAACACAAAACAATGGGAGACTTCAACACTGCCTTGTTACCACTTGATAGGGCATCCAGGCTGAAATCTAATAACAATATACTAACACTGCAAGGAGCAATGGATTAAATTGGCCTAGTGAAATATATATATGTACAACTATATATATTAAATATATATTATATATATTAAAGTTGCCTAGTAGATTTATATATGGACAGCTATATATAATTATATAGTATATAACTATATATAAATCTTGGACTCCTATAACCTTGCAAGGTTGAACCAAGAAGGTCTTGTATATCTGAACAGGCCCATCAATATTGAGGAAAATAAAATGGTAATCAAAAGTCTTCCCCAAACAAAAGCCTAGACCCAGATGAATTTACTAACAAATTCTTTCAAACCTTCCAAGAGGACATACTGCCTATACTTTTCAGGCTCTTCCAGGAAATTGAAGAAACACTCTCAAATAGTTTTTATGAAGCTAACATCACCCTGATACCAAAAGCAGACAGAGATGCCACAAAAAAGAGAACTCCAGACCAATATCTCTGATGAATACAGATGCATGTATCCTCAACAAAATCCTAGCACTACCAAAACAAGTGGAGGCAGAAATAAACAAATGGGATTGCATCAAACTAAGAAGCTTCTGCACTTCAAAAGATACAGTTCTTAGGTAAAAGGTCACCCACGAAATGGGAGAAATTATTCACACAATAACCATAAAATAGGAGGCTAATATCTAAGATATGCTGACAGAACTTAACTATAAAAATACCTAACCCATCAAACAATGGGGAGAAGAAATAAACAGAGATTTCCTTAAAGAAGAAATACAGATGGCCAAAAGACACACGAAAATCTGCTCCACATCTTTAATCATCAGGAATATGCAAATCAAAACAATAATGAGATATCATCTTACACCATAGAGACTGGTTTTTCAGTGGAACAAAAATAACCACTGCTGGCATGGATATGAAGAGAAAGGAACTCTCATTCACTACTGGTGGAAATGCCATCTAATCCAGCCTTTCTGAAAACAATATGACTATTCCTTTAAAAAACACCAGGGAGCTGGAGAGATAGCACAGCAGTAGGAAATTTGCCTTGCATTAGCCATTTCAGGACAGACGGTAGTTTGAATTCCACCATTACATATGGTCCCCTGTGACTGCCAGGAGCAACCCATGAGTACCACCTGGTTTGACCAAAAAAAAACCTGAATATTGATCACTCATATTATCTAGCAATGAGGGATATACCCCATGATCACAAAAACACAAAACAATAATGTCCTCTGTACTCCTATGTTTATAGCAGCAAATAGGATCCAATGTTTCACCAAGAAACTTATACACCATGACCAAGTAGGATTCATTCTGGAGATGCAAGGATGGTTCAACATACACAAATCAATCAACACAATACACCACATCAAAAAAATAGGAAATTTAAAAACCATATGATCATATCAATAGATGCAGAGAAAGCATTTGATAAAGTCCAACAGCCATTAATGATTAAAAAAACTCTCAATAAGATGTGAATAGAAGGAAATTTTCTCAGTATAGTAAAGGCCATTTACTACACATCCATGGATATTTACAATTGCCAGAATCTGGAAACAACCCAGATGCTTGACAACAGATGAGTGACTAAAGAAGCTGTAGTACATATACACAATGAAATACTATCCAACTGTTAGAAAAAAATGAAGTCACGAAATTTGCTTATACATGAATGGATATGGAGACTATTATGTTGAGTAAAATAAGTCAGAGGGATAGAGGTAGACATAGAATAGTCTCACTCATCTGTGGTTTTTAAGAAAAATAGAAGACAGTATAGTAATAATACCCAGAGACAATACAGATGAGGGCTGGAAGGACCAGCCTATGATATGAAGCTTACCGCAAAGAGTGGTAAGTGCCGTTAGAGAAATAACTACACTAACAACTACTATGACAATGGTAGAGAAATACAATGCCTGTCTCAAAGACAGTCAGGGTATTTTGGAAAGGGAAATGGGAGAACATTGGCAGCAGGAAAGTTGCACTGGTGAAGAGGTGTGTTCATTTTATGCAATTACAAACAAGTTAGCAAGCATTTTTCTTATTAAATAAATTACTTTAATTAAAAATGACTGAAATGGGGAAGTGGCAATATGTCTTGGTGTGATGCCCAGGTTTTAGTCCTCTTCCCCTCTTCCTTCTTTCACCCTCTTTTTTCTACCCTCCCTCTCCCTTTCTCTCTCCTTTCTTTTTCATCTTCCCTGTCTCTTAGCAAACCATCTCTTTCATTCCAGTTTCCTGTCCTCGCACTGTCCGCAGAAAATAATTTACAGCTTAGTCTTATCAAAGCATATATGACAAATACTAATCTACTGCATGCTACTTGATCCAAATAAGGATCAGATTAAAGAATGAACAGCAGTTTGGGTGTTATTTTAATGAGTGCCTAATATTTTGAAAATAGTAAAATGAGGTGTTGCAGTTGCTTGCTGTCCAAATTGCCTCTGCTGTGGTCATATACTATGAGCTCTGTAAGGCCTTGGTGTTTACAGTGTCATATTGACATACATATATTGCCATCAAAGTAGAATTACCTGGTCATCTTTGGGAACTCAGGTGATAATAATACCATACAACTTGGTAATTAAAACACCTGGTCCAAGAACCAGACCTTGAAAAAAGAAGATCCCATACTTGACTACCAGCATCAAAGAGACTCTGTTAAAGCTACTTTAGTTTGTCCTTATTTCAACTACAGAACAGGTCCTAGTGTGCTCATGGTTGTTACACTAACAATGCCTCTACCCAACATGCACATGCATAACACACACACCACCACCACCACAGAGTTGGTGGGGGCCTTAAAATATTAAAATTTTCTAATTAAAGCCAGCCACCAGGCACATAAGCCACATAGTACAATGCATTTATGCACAAGCCTGTGAAGATTCTACAAGGAGTATGAACATTAGGTCACACATATTTTATAGGTAGGAAATAGAAGAAACAGGAGCTTTCCTTTCAGAACCTTTTAGAACCTATGCCTTTCTCTTCAAGGCTGTGCCTAAATTCCATTTAAATCTAGAACTCTGATAGCTAGTTCTATATAGCCTGTAAGTCACCAGGCAGAATTATTTTTCTAAAGAATCTTGGAGATCTCTAGATTAGCATAGTTTTGTTCTAAATTGGGAAGAAAGTATATTTATATGCTTCCATATCAATATATAAATATAGAATAAAATTGTTTTTAGGCCATAGAGAGATTAAGCACAGAAAAACTGATAGAATCCTATAATTTAGTAAAATAGAAATCTACCACAGGTGACATAAACCTTAATATTTGAATGGCAGGGTTCAGTTTTTCTATTGTTCTGCAGATATAACTTCTCTGCATAATATTTTTTTAAAGTGAGTCTTGGATTAAGGAGAGAATATTTACTTTCCCTACTTTGAGGGATAGGCTATACTTGGTGGTAGGTTAATTTTTATTTCTCTTCAAAATGTCTGTTATATTAAAAGGAATTACTAAGCCCCACTTTTCTAATCTTGTCTTGCATCTTAGTTCTGTGTTCTCTTATAGAGGAAAGGCCATGCTTCTGCAATGTGTTTCATGTCATGCGCCATGTGGAAGTAAACATTTAATTATTTTTGGTTTTTGAGAGATATAATTTTACCTTTCCTCGTTCTGCTGTTTTGTTTTGTTTTGTTTTCGGGCCACATCCGTTTGATGCTCAGGGGTTACTCCTGGCTAAGCGCTCAGAAGTTGCCCCTGGCTTGGGGGGACCATATGGGACGCGGGGGATCGAACCGCGGTCCTTCCTTGGCTAGCGCTTGCAAGGCAGACACCTTACCTCTAGCGCCACCTCACCGACCCGTTCTGCTGTTTAAGAGACAAAAGTTTAAGTCAGTTAATCAGCTGGTTCAAGGTCACTGGGTTAGGTTGGTAGAACATAAACCCAAATTTGTATCTATGTCTGGAAACTACTATCTTTCTTTCTGTAGTAGACATACATACACTAAAATTTAACTAATGGAAATTGAATATTAATCTAGACATTAATTAATTTTTGCAAGTCAATGAAACTTATTAAGAAGAAAAGAACAGGGAAAGGAATCTAATCACATGAATAAGTGGGGAGAAGTTATTGAGAATATAGCAGGAACTCAATAAATATATTTTGTCTGGGTAAATATTACTAACAAATGTTAGCAACATCTCATGAATTTATGAGTAGGAAAAGACAGAAGAAAGAATTTTCAGGATACTCAATGTAGGGATATTCCTGGAAAAAGTACAAATTAGAATGGCCAGAAGGCAGCAAAGCTATTTCAAAGGTAGTAAATTTCAAGAATTTAAGAGACAGCATGGATTTTCAAAATATAAATCTTACAGGAAAAATTAATAATAGCATGATGAATTCGTAAAACATAACCAAAGGCCACATCTCCTGCCCTGGAGGCTGAGGTCAAGTACAAGAACCAGTTCCACCCCCAAAATATCTTTAGGCTAATCCAGCAGTTTGCTAAATCTTGTGTTCTAAATTAAATATTAACTAGAAAGTTTTCATATTCTTCATTAGCTCTTAGACACATTCTTGTTCTGTTTTCTGGTTTTAGGGAGTTGCCAGCTTGATAAACTACAGGAAGCCTACATGAATTTCACATTCAATTTATGGAGTTCTGACTCTAATAATGCCTAAATAATCCACAGTGAAGGCTGATAATGGGCAATGTAATTCATTTGGAAATGACACTTCTAGGCTTTTTAAAGTTGTCTGTGTCTCTTTCCGAATTTTGTTTTTGTATTGGGGAAGGAAATAAGGGGCATAGGTTGGATGTTGCATTTGCATGTGACCGAAGAAATAGTTTCCTTTCCAGCAAGAGTGAGGATGTTCTTCCTAAAAATTGGCAACAGTTTTCTGTCCAGTTTTCCTGCTCTTTATCTTGGCCAAAGCCTTTGGGTTTGGCCTCAAAGGCAGGTGATATTTATCTATACAAGCAGGCCTCAGTCTGAACTCATACACTATTTAGAGGGCAACCTATTATTGGCCACTCTACAGATGTTTGTATTGTATTTTTTATTCCTTTGGGAGCATGCCTGTTCTTTCCCATTGTGTATCAATCTTGATGAATATGTTAAGTTCTGCTGTATAACATCTGTCAAATTGGGAGCAACTTCTTTCCCCATTTGGAGTGCAGATTTTTCTGGCTTTGTTACAGTACCTGGACTACATTTTTTGAGCTTCCTACTCTTGCTAAGATTGAGGTAAATGTTTTAAAGATGATCATTGCCACAAACATACCACCATCTGCTTTCTGCCTTCAGATTTTTCCTCTCTGTGCAGCTGTCCAGTAACTCGAATCTTATCCTCAATTTTTTATTCAATAACTCAAATAATATCTTTAGGTTAGTCCTCTTTCTAGCAAGAAGACCAGAAGACCCTTCAAGAATTCCATTGGTCCATCATCTATGAGGTTGACTGGACACATATCTATCACATTATGGAAGTTAGAGCCCCACCAGTAAACAGAGGGCATGCTGTAATTAGATAATTTGGTTTGTCAGAGAGGTGTTTAATAATGAGATTCATACATATGCATGGTAAAATTTCAGACAAGACAAGAAAGAATACTATGTTGGTATTGTAACAACCCATAAAGTGTACAGGAACAAGGACAGTATACAATATCAGAATTAGCTGTCAAACATTTGGGTACTAATTTACTATGCCCCCTTTAGGAAGCACAGAGAAACATTGTTTTAATAAAAAAAAATAAAGCGGGGCTGGAGAGATAGCATGGAGGTAAGGCGTTTGCCTTTCATGCAAGAGGTCATCGGTTCGAATCCCAGCGTCCCATATGGTCCCCCGTGCCTGCCAGGAGCAATTTCTGAGCATGGAGCCAGGAGTAACCCTGAGCACTGCCGGGTGTGACCCAAAAACCACAAAAAAAAAAAAAAAAAAAAAAAAAAAAAAAAAAAAAAAAAAAAAAAAATAAAGCCTTGCTTTAACGGCCCCTTTAATGGGTGAACTCAGTGGTTCCAATCTAGGAATTCTAAGCAAGATCTTGTTACTTTGGGGCATTCTTCCTTCCCTTCATTGACTTAACTCCCCAGTTGTCGACATCCTTTTCACCTTTTCAGAACCAAGGGCTTTCATTGAAATCCTGGTCTTTGGGGCTGCTTTGGAGGAAACCCAAAAGAAGGCACAACATATAGTTAATAAACATGCTGTTCTTGTTAACAGTCATCATCTTTTGTATTACTGTAATGTTCTGCTACAACAAAAAGACACTGTAAATATTTACTTACCTTAAAAACAAATAAACTGGTGTCAGAATATTTCATGTCTGAATACACCTAGTAGTAATTATATAAATCATGGTGCCTTAATAGCTAACACAACTAATTTTTAAAGTTATTTGTAAAAAAAAGAAAAAAGGTAAAACAAACTAAAAGAAAAACTAAAAAATAAGTAAAATGAAATAAAACTCCTTAAATTTGTAACTAAAGTAGTAACATCTATTTCTGTGCTAGAGTTTTAAATTCTAATTCCAAATATTACTAGGACACTAGGACCTTATATACTTTCTTGGTAAATCAAATAAATAGAAAATGAAAGGCTCAAATTGCATGATACCCCTCTTTGTTACTTTACTATCCCTAATGTTAGAGAATTGGATCCTAGTTATACTCCAAGCTGAAATCTTACACATGACTAAATTCCTTGGGGTAGTTTTGGTATAGCGGGGAGGCAGCCATGTGTCTCAGGGCACAGGTCCTGATGTGGGATCTGAAAACCTAAATATTTAGGGGCTGGAGTGTTAGCACAGTGGTAGGGCATTTGCCTTGCATGTGGCTGACCCAGGATGGACCACAGTTCGACCCCCGGTATCCCATATGGTTTCCCCAAGTCAGGAGTGATTTCTGAGTGAATAGCCAGGAGTAACCCCTGAACATCACTGGGTGTGGCCCAAAAATAAACAAACAAACAATAACAAAAGCCTAAATGTTTAGATTCAGAATTTATTCATACTGTACAAGGCTTTGTTTCATGAGAAACTTACAAATACAGAAACATAGTCACCACACTTATATTTGGCCAGCTCCATCGATTCACTTTATTATTGAAAGAGATGTATACCAAACTGTGAAAATTTATAGATAAGCCAACCTCACAGCTGAAAACTGATCACCTCAAAGGAGAGGTAGACCAGCTCCCCACCCTGCCAGAGCAATGCCAGCTGCACCCACCACCTACAACTGACACTATAACAAATGGCTCAGCTTCATTGTTTAACTTCTTTATCATTGCCAAAATGATAAAAACAAACAAACAAACAAACAAACAAGCAAACAAAAAACAATTCCAGGTATTTGGGCTGACATCAGCAGAACTTTTATGGAGTGAATCCGGGCACTTTTCACCTCCATATTCCTCCTTCTTATACTTCTGTACTTCTTGTACTTGGCAGCCCTAACCACAACCCACAAAAGCTGTTATTTTAGCCACAGAAGTGGAATTCCTGGAGTGTGTGGCTGCATATATGACCACGTAAAAACTCCGAATTTTTAATACTGTCAACACAGTTGGAACACAGCAATTTAGACATTAATATGGGTTCAAAGTCATATAATATTCAGCAACAAAGCAAATCACAGAAAATCAATTAAAAATCATGTAGCAAAGCTTCTGACAATGACATAATTGAAAGATACAATAATTTTCACAAACTGTTTTATTATTGTGCTTTAAAAATAATTTTATCACTCCTTACCTTTAAACAAGTAATATAAAATATATTATTTTGTGCCTGCCAAGGGGATAAGCTTGGGGATGGGTGAGACTCCATGAGACAGTGATGGAGAAGATTTCACATTGGTGGTGGGATTGGTCTTTGAACTAATGGATTATGAGCTGCTATAGAATACATAATATTCAAATAAAGTAATTTAAAAAATCTTACAAAGTCTGATGCTTACTGAAAAATCTGGATAGAACAAATTCTTTTATAACAAACTTCAAAAGTACAAAGATGATTAACAATACAAAATTGAACTTCTTGGGGCCAAAACAATAACACAGCAGGTAGAGCATTTGCCTTGCATACGGCCAACCCAAGTTTGATCCCTGACATACCATATGGTCCCCTGAACCTGCCAGGAATGATATCTGAGTGCAGAGCTAGAAGTAATGCCTGAGCAAAGATGGGTGTAGCCCCGCAAAAGAAACAAAATACCTCCAAAACCAAAGAATTGAAACTCTCAAAGAGACAACAAATGGCATGGGAGAAATAGTTGAACAATGCATTGTGCTGCTACAAATTATTAAGGATGAGTATAATGTGGAGAAGTACACAAGTAATATATAAGTAAATTCCGTAGATGCATTCTATCAAGCTAGTCCCTTGGATCCTGTGAACTACATAATACTTTCCTAGAGTGTCTTACATCCAGAGCCTGCTCAGCTGTTTAACTCAGATCAGCCTCCATTTTCCCTTTCAGCTGGGTCTGTATAAGTTACCATGGAACAGCAAATGATATAAGCAATAGGCACTCAGCACCTAGTAGCAGTCTAACTTCTTCAAGCCATGTCAACTTGTCTCCAAATAGAGCTCCAGAATTATCTTATTTTAGTAGTGAAGATGAATTTGATGGTGCTGATGAATTTCACCAAAGTAGTTTGTCCCAAAGCTGCTTAATAGACTCGTCTAGATCTGCCATAATCTTGACATACAGTAACTCAAGAAATAGTCTAAAGCACACAGACACAATGAAATCACTCAATTTTTCCGTTCCTAGTGGAAATAATAATGAAGATGATGAGAGATTGTGTGAAAGAGTATGATCATGTATCTTTTGTCACAGCATTAATGATCAAAAGGATGCCAGAGAATGAATGGTCCATGTTGTGATGTTACCTCTTATCTGTTCACTCAAGAAGAAAGGGGTTGGTTGTCAAGAAGCCATAAAAGCTCATTTTGGGTGAGAATTATTTTTTTTTTTTGGTTTTTCGGGC
This sequence comes from Suncus etruscus, assembly GCF_024139225.1. Classification (NCBI taxonomy): domain Eukaryota; kingdom Metazoa; phylum Chordata; class Mammalia; order Eulipotyphla; family Soricidae; genus Suncus; species Suncus etruscus. Next base: position 150,143,705 of record NC_064851.1, on the reverse strand, counting down.
CACACCCATTTGATGCTCAGAGGTTACTCCTGGCTAAGGAGCTCAGAAATTGCCCCTGGCTTGGGGGGACCATATGGGACACCGGGGGATCGTATCGCGGTCCTGATCCTTGGCTAGTGCTTGCAAGGCAGACACCTTACCTCTAGCGCCACCTCACTGGCCCCTTGGGTGAGAATTTTAAGTGCAATTGGTATTGATACTAATCAATACTAAAGCGAATGCAGAGTCGCATCCTGCAGGACCCTAGGTTTCCAAAAACTGTAACATTTGTGGCTGAGCCAATTTCCCACCATCAACCCATTTCAGCTTTTTATGTTGAATGTTTTTAGCAAGAAGATACAATTCAGTGCTCATATCTGGATCAAATCAAAATTCTTGGAGTTCATAACACAGGACAGGACTGTGCTTCATGTCTAGAGTATGAGGAGCATCGCATTATAACATTCCACAATTGTTATAGAAGATCTGTCTTCACAGTGCCCTGAGTGAAATGCAATATAAATTGTTCCCAAACTGGTTATAGTGCAACCATCATCTTCCTCACTAAACTTTTCTGTAGAGACAAGAAACAAAGAGTAAGATGTTCTTTTGCTCAGTTGAAGGAGAATTGAATGTATATAGTTTCCTATAATCAAGAAGAAAGTGAGGAATTTTGAAGATCAGAATGAATACAAGTCCTTGGGAAGGATGCTACTTTCACTTAAAAACCAAGACATTCGAACTCTACCCAAGACCTCCCTGCTTGGACCCCACACCTCACAAGGAAATCTCAAAAGACAATGGGGAGGCCTATACTTTCATCATAAATATAGACCTATATAACACAACCTGTTATCCTGTTTCTCCCCAAATGTAAAGTGATCTCCAGTATCACTTTCTCCCTTTTTCTTTGTTTTGTTTTCTTTTTTCTTTTCTATTCTTGTTAGCTTCTTTTGTTTGTTTGTTCTGTATTGTTTTGTTTTAGTTTTTGTTATTTGATTTGATTTGTTTTTGTTTCTTTTGGGTCACTCCTGGCGGCACTCGGAGGGTGCTCCTAGCTGTATATTTGAAGAATGCCCCAGGAGGGCACAGGGGACCATGGGGGATGCCGGGATCTGAGCAACCATCTTTCTACAGGAAGGACAGACGCCTTGTCTCCATGCTATCTCTCCCGGCCCCACTTTATTCCTTTAATTACATCTTTTTTTATAATTACGTCTTTTATTTAATCTTTTTTTAAAAGAAACTTTTATTCCTTTAGATATGTGTGAGCATATATATTCTTAGTTTTTGCCAGGTGTCTGTTTTCTTTTCTCTCCACCCCCAAATCCACAAGCAATATAATGTAGCAATATAATGTAAAGACATATTAAACAAAGGGGAAATTGTACTTGTAAAATAAGCTCTTATCTACTAGGGATAAGAACTCATACTTGTTTAAAACACAGGGACATCTTCCACACTGAACATATGTCATGTGGAAACAACTTAGGCTTCAGGGAACTAGACACCGACCTTCCAGTTTTGAATCCTGGATCCCAGACATAGAAACGACAAGAGTTCTCCACAACAGCTCCAAGAGCCAAATCCCCTCCAGGGCATTCACATTGCTGCTCTGACTGCCACCATGCACCAGTTCCCTCCCTCCCTCCCTCCCTCCCTCCCTTCCTCCCTCCCTCCCTCCCTTCTTCCTTCCTTCCTTCCTTCCTTCCTTCCTTCCTTCCTTCCTTCCTTCCTTCCTTCCTTCTTCCTTCCTTCCTTCCTTCTTCCTTCCTTCCTTCCTTCCTTTCTCTCTCTCTCTTTCTCTTTCTTTCTTTCTTTCTTTCTTTCTTTCTTTCTTTCTTTCTTTCTTTCTTTCTTTCTTTCTTTCTTTCTTTCTTTCTTTCTTTCTTTCTTTCTTTCTTTCTTTCTTTCTTTCTTTCTTTCTTTCTCTTTCTTTCTTTCTTTCTTTCTTTCTTTCTTTCTTTCTTTCTTTCTTTCTTTCTTTCTTTCTTTCTTTCTTTCTTCCTTCCTTCCTTCCTTCCTTCCTTCCTTCCTTCCTTCCTTCCTTTCCTTCCTTCCTTCCTTCCTTCCTTCCTTCCTTTCTTTCTTCTTTCTTCTTTCTTTTCTTTCTTTCTTTCTTTCTTTCTTCTTTCTTTCTTTCTTTCTTACTTTCTTTCTTTCTTTCTTTCCTTCTTTCTTCCTTCCTTCCTTCTTTCTTTCCTTCTTTCTTTCCTTCTTTCTTACTTTCTTTCTTTCTTTCTTTCCTTCTTTCTTCCTTCCTTCTTTCTTTCTTTCTTTCTTTCTTTCTTTCTTTCTTTCTTTCTTTCTTTCTTTCTTTCTTTCTTTCTTCATTCCTTCCTTCCTTCCTTCCTTCCTTCCTTCCTTCCTTTCTTTCTTTCTTTCTTTCTTTCTTTCTTTCTTTCTTTCTTTCTTTCTTTCTTTCTTTCTTTCTTTCTTTCTTTCTTTCTTTCTTTCTTTCTTTCTTTCCTCCTTCCTTCCTTCCTTCCTTCCTTCCTTCCTTCCTTCCTTCCTTCCTTCCTTCCTTCCTTCCTTCCTTCCTTCCTTCCTTCCTCTCCTTCCTTCCTTCCTTCCTTCCTTCTTTCTTTCTTTCTTTCTTTCTTTCTTTCTTTCTTTCTTTCTTTCTTTCTTTCTTTCTTTCTTTCTTTCTTTCTTTCTTTCTTTCTTTCTTTCTTTCTTTCTTTTTTCTCTTTCTTTTCTATATTTATGGATTTCATGTGGTGTCAGAACAATTTTCCCGTTGCTGCTATGGCAATAAGAAAAAACTCCGCTTTTTTCTGCTGAGTTCTGCAGAAAACTTAGGATTTGAAAGCAAGATGTCTGCTCTTTTACCAAACTTTATTCTTTGAAAAACATTTATAAGTTCTGGTCTAAAATTCTGCCTATAACAGAATATGAAAGTCTAGCACAGTTATTGATATATAAAACATGTTTGTAATTCATAAATTATATAAATTTAATGATTTTATATAATTCATTATAAATGTCACATTTAGCAGTACTCAGGGCTACTCCTGATTTTGTGCTTAAGTCTGTAAGATAGAAATTAGTTGATAGTGAGAAAGACTATTTCAGAATTATTCACATATTTTAACTTTCTTAGATAAATACATCTGCCCTTTGTTGCACATTCCTGATCTGGCCCGTGAGTGCCCGCTGTATAAAATTATGATCCATAACTCTCTATAAAAGAATGAGTCAAGGGGCGCGAGAGATAGTATGGAGGTGGGGCATTTGCCTTGTATGCAGAAGGATGGTGGTTCGAATCCCGGCATCCCTTATGGTCCCCTGAGTCTTCCAGGAGTGATTTCTGAGTGTAGAGCCAGGAGTAATCCCTGAGCACTGCAAGGTGTGGCCCACAAAACAAAAAAACAAACAAACAAAATGAGTCAAAAACACAAATGGTTGTCTTTTTAGAAGAAGATTTGGGACCATTTTCACTGAAATACTTAGAAAAGTTCTTAGTAAACTGCTACCACACTTTATAAGTTGTATACTACAAATCTCAAAGGAGTGAAAAGGTATAGACAGTGTTCTAATTTTGTCATGATAAATATAAAATGCAAGTATATATGATTCACCTCTTGTATACCAGCCAATGTGCTAATTAATAACTTGGAAGAGAAAAATTAGAAAAAAAGGCAGTTGTTGGTCATTGCCACTGAATAAATTATCTCACAAATAAAAATTATATAATAATAATAATAATCAATAATTAGTGTTTCAAAGAGACAGTCTGGTTTGGTAGAAGAGCTTTCCTGAAAAAGAGCCTGTTCATGAGAATCGAAAGATGTGAGTCATTAATGAGGTGGTAGAGGAAGGTAAGGTGTGACCAGAGTCTGAGCAGAGAAAGCCAAGTAGAAGAGCCAAATATCACAGTGGCTCAGACACAAAGACTGAAATACGTAGGAGACTGAACTGAAGACATAAGGGCAGAAACATTTATTCATTCATCCATTCACCTTTGCTTCCTTGCTTGTTTGCTTCCTTCCTTTCATCCTTCCTCTTTCTTCCTTTTTCCTTCCTTCCTTCCTTCCTTCCTTCCTTCCTTCCTTCCTTCCTTCCTTCCTTCCTTCCTTCTTTCCTTTCTTTTTCTTTTGCTCTCTTTCTTTCTCCCTCCCTCCCTCCCTCCCTCCCTCCCTCCCTCCCTCCCTCCCTCCTTTCTTTCTTTCTTTCTTTCTTTCTTTCTTTCTTTCTTTCTTTCTTTCTTTCTTTCTTTCTTTCTTTCTTTCTTTCTTTCTTTCTTTCTTTCTTTCTTTCTTTCTTTCTTTCTTTCTTTCTTTCTTTCTGTCTTTCTTTCTGTCTTTCTTTCTCTCTCTCTTTCTTTCTCTCTTTATCTATCTCTCTTTTTTCTTTCCCTCTTTCTTTCTCTCTCTTTCTTCTTTCTTTTCTCTTTCTCTCTTTCTTTCTCTTTCTCTCTCTTTCTCTCTTTCTTTCTTTCTTTCTTTCTCTCTTTATCTATCTCTCTTTTTTCTTTCCCTCTCTTTCTTCTTTCTTTCTTCTCTTCTTTCTTTCTCTTTCTTTAATCTCTCTTTTTCTTTCTTTCTCTCTTCCTTCCTTCTTTCTTTCTTTCTTTCTTTCTCTTTCTTCTTTCTTTTCTCTCTTTCTCTTTCTTCTTTCTCTCTTTCTTTCTCTCTCTTTCTTCCTTTCTTTCTCTTCCTTCCTTTCTTTCTTCCTTCCTTCCTTCCTTCCTTCCTTCCTTTCTTTCTTTCTTTCTTTCTTTCTTTCTTTCTTTCTTTCTTTCTTTCTTTCTTTCTTTCTTTCTCTCTCTCTCTCTCTTTCTTTCTTTCTTTCTTTCTTTCTTTCTTTCTTTCTTTCTTTCTTTCTTTCTTTCTTCCTTTCTTCCTTTCTTCTTTCTTTTTTCTCTTCTTTCTTTCTCTCTTTTCTCTCTCTTTCTCTTTCTTTCTTTCTCTCTTTCTTTTCGCTCTTTCTCTTTCTTCTTTCTTTTTTTCTTTCTTTCTTTCTTTCTTCCTTCCTTTCTTCTTTCTTTTTTCTCTTCTTTCTTTCTCTCTTTTCTCTCTCTTTCTCTTTCTTTCTTTCTTTCTTTCTTTCTTTCTTTCTTTCTTTCCTTCTTTATTTCTTTCTTTTTTCTTTCTTTCTCTTTCTTTTCTATATTTATGGATTTCATGTAGTGTCAGAACAATCTTTCCATTGCTACTATAGCAATAAGAAAAAATTTCACTTTTTCTGCTGAGCCAGCCTAGAGACACCAAGGACCATAATCCCTCCAGGACCCACACCTGGTAAGATGTCCCCACCCAACGAATGTGGGGTCGATTCCTGACATGTGATTGGGCACCCAGAGACTTAAAAAGGACAGCAGCCATGCTCTTTGCCTTTTATCTGCTGAGCCATCCTAGAGACACCAAAGACCATAATCTCTCCATAACCCACACTCGAGAATTGCGGCTGCGCTTATCTTTTAAACCCTGAATTTCATTTCTCCACATTGTAAGAAGCAATCTACAGCCTTCCAATGGAGAAATTTTGCAGTACACCCCCATGTTTAAAGAAATCAAGATGGCTGCTCTGATAATCTAAAAAGTAGGAAACAGCTAGGTATTCTCTCAAATAAGAAGTTTAGAGTAGAATTATGGAAGATGTTCAAAAAGCTCAAATGAAGCTGCGATAGATTTGACTAGAGCACAATTAAGCATCAAGTAGATGACTGAAATTAGAAATTTTCACACTGAAATAACAGGTCTGAAAAACTGAGCTTATGCAACTCTTGCCAGGCCTGGGATTTGGGGAGACCCCATGCTAGAGGCTTTCTCCCTAGCCTGGGGAGTGTTGAGAATATTAGCAGGCCCCACAGCCATCCCCCTTTTTCTCCCTTGGACTCCTGGTGCTGGCTCAGATGACCAGAAGTGGGTTCAAGTGGATTCTTAGGGGTCCTCAGGCTTCCCCCCTCCTTCTGTACTCCAGGGGGGAGGTACATAGGGAGGAAGGTGGGCAGATATCTGGCTTCTGGTTTCCCCTTTGATTCTGGAGGCCAGCTCTTGCCAGGTATGGGGTTTGGGGAGTCCCCATGCTGAGGTCTTCTCCCTAGTCTGTGGCGAGAGTGCTGGGAGGCTTGGCAGGCCCCAGCCGTCTCTGTCTTTCCCCCCTGACTCCAGGCCTTCCCTGGGTGCCAGCTCAGATGGCCAGAAGTGGGTTCAGGTGGACCCTTAAGGGTCCTCAGGCTTCCCCCCTCCCTTCGTACTTCATCAGGAGGTGCAATGGGGAGGAGGGTGGGCAGACATCTGGCTTCTGGGTTCCCCTTTGACTCTGGAGGTCAGCTCCTGCCAGGTATGGGGTATGGGGAGGCCCCATGCCAGAGGTCTTCTCCTAAGCCTGGGGAGTGCTGGGAGGCTTGGCAGGCCTCCAGCCGTCCCCCTCTTTCTCCCCTGGACTCCAGGCCTTTCCTGGGTTCCAGCTCAGATGGCCAGAAGTGGGTTCAGGTGGACTCTTAGGGGTCCTCAGGCTTCCCCTCTCCCTCTGTACTCCAGGGGGGAGGTGCACGGGGAGGAGGGTGGCAGATATCTGGCTTCCAGTTTCCCCTTTGATTCTGGAGGCCAGCTCTTGCCAGGTATGGGGTTTGGGGAGTCCCATGCCAGAGGCCTTTTCCCTAGCCTGGGGAATGCTGGGAGGCTTGCAGGCCCCCAGACGTACCCCTTTTTCTCCCCTGGCCTCCAGGCCTTCCCTGGGCACTGGTCCACATGGACTCTATAGGGGTCATCAGGCTTTCCCCCTACCTCTCCCTATGCTAAAGGAATGCACTTTGGGAGGAGGGCATGCCATTCTAGCACTGGTTTATGTTGGGACAGTCACTGGAAATTTTTTCTCCTTGGTCTCCTATTGATAGTATTGTATGCATATAGTTTATATATGCATAATATCCATCTTGTATTGTGACCTTGATACTGCCCTACAAAGCTCATTTCTAATCTTTTACTGCCTCAGTCCCAACCTTTATTTCCCCCCATCTTCCCATGTAGGTGCAGCTCATGACATGAAGCTCACCACATAGAGTGATGAGTGCAGGTTAGAGAAATAACTACACTGAAAACTATCATAACAATGTGAATGAATGAGGGAAATAGAAAGCCTGTCTTGTGTACAGGTGTGGGTTGGGTGAGGAGGAGAGAGAGATGAGAAATTGGTGGTGGGAATCTTGCACTGGTTGAAGGGGGGTATTCTTTACATGACTGTAATCATACAATACAATCATATTTGTAATTCATGGTGTTTAAATAAAGATATTTAAAATTAAAAATTCCTTGGATCATTAAGATGTGGTTCATAGATACTATGGAATGCTACATAGCAGTAATGAGTAATACAATCATGCAATTTGATGAAACATGGTAGAAACTGGAAAACATGCTAAAGTGAAATAAAGCCAAAAGAAGAAGGATAAATGCAGGATGATAACACTTTATAGAGGTATTTAGGATAACTGCATGAAGAAATGCAATGGTTTAAAAGGGGTTGTCCCCCAGAATGGAAGAAACTATTCACCTAATACCCATCAGAAAAGGGACTAATATCAAAAACATACAAGGTGCTGACAGAACTTAATAAGAAGAAAACATATAACCTCATCAAAAATGGGGAGAAGAAATGAACAGACAATTCCTCAAAGAAGAAATAAAAATGGCCAAAAGACACATGAAAAAATGCTCCACATCACTAATCATCAGGGAGATGCAAATAAAAACAACTATGTGGTACCACCTCACACCACAGACACTGGCACACATCACAAAGAACAAGAACAATCAGTGCTGGTGGGGATGTGGAGAGAAAGAAACTCTCATTCACTGCTGGTGGGAATGTCAGCTAGTCCAGACTTTATGGAAAACAATATGGAGATTCCTTAAAAAAAAACCCTGAAAATTGAGCTCCCATTTGATCCAGCTATTCCACTCCTAGGGATATACCCTAGGAACACAAAAATACAACACAAAAATCCCTTCCTCATACCTATATTCATTGCAGTGCTATTTACACTAGCCAGACTCTGGAAACAACCAAGATGCCCTTCAACAGACAAATGGCTAAAGAAACTGTGATGCATATACACAATGGAATATTATGCAGCCATCAGGAAAGATGAAGTCATGAAATTTTCCTATACATGGATGTACATGGAATCTATTATGCTGAGTGAAATAAGTCAGAGGGAGAGAGACACAGAATAGTCTCACTCATCTATGGATATTAAGAAAAATTAAAGACATGACTTTAATAAGGCCCAGAGACAATAAAGTTCAGGGCTGGAAGGGCCCGAAGGACTGGCTCTCAATTTGAAGATCACCACAAAAAGTGGTGAATGCTGTTAGGGAAATAACTACACTAACAACTAGCATGACATTGTTAAAGAATGAGAGAAGTAGAATGCCTGTCATGATACAGGCAGGGCCAGGGGAGGAGTTGAGAATTCACCAGTTGCACTGGTGAAGGGTCGGTATTCTGTTTATGACTAAAACCTAACTATGATCATGCTTGTAATTATGGTGATTAAATAAAGATTTATATTAAAAATATTTTCAAAAAATAAAAAATAAAAGGGGGTTCTTGTGAACACTCTAGGCTACAGAGTATAGTGAGGTGAAGGAAAATAATTGAGTGGAGGATAAATATAAATATCACATCGTGAGAAACAGAGACCAAGGTGTCACAGGTGCATTGGTGCTATGAAGAAAGGACAGAACTAAATATCCAAGCCGTAGTCAACAACAATGAAATTATGAGGCCCAAACTTGAACAACTGAAATTAAAAATGGGCCTGTTAGTAGGGCAGGCTGGGTTGCTGGTGGTGGTGGTGGCATGGAATACACTCTGGGAACATTGCAGGAGGGAGGATAAGACCGGTGGTGTGATTGGTCCTGAAATATTATATGTCTAAAACCCAACTATTAATAACATTGTAAATTACAATGGTTTAAATAATAAAGAAAAAGTTTTTGCTTAAATCACAGTATATCAAAGGAAAAAAGGAAGATAGAAAGAGAAAGAGCAAGAAAGAAGAAATAATGTCTACCACAGAGGCAGGCAAAAGAGTACAGGAGGGAAACTGAGTCCATTGGTGGTGGGAAATGCACACTGGTGAAGGGATGAGTGTTGGAACATTGTGAAACTGAAATTAATCATGAAAAAGTTTGTAAGAGTGTATCTCAATGTAATTAAGATAAAAATTTATTAATTAAAAATAAGTACTTTGAAAAAGGAATAAAAGTTCTTTCTTATATTGAAATGCCTTAACCCTAATAAAGAAGACAGATAATAATAAGGAAAATAAATCAATATATACTTCAAGTGAATGCTATGAAGTTTAAAGCAAGTAAAGAAAGTATTAAAAGAACTTTTGATGTGGTGAAGTAGAGATTGGGGTCTTTGAATATATAATTGCTATCTGTCTTGTGTAGGATCTTTTATATTCTGTGAAGTACCTGGACATGCATTCAAAAGAGTACTGACTTTACTGACTGGAGTAAAAACTTAATAACAAGAAATTGTAGGGGCTGGAGAGATGGCACAGCAGTAGGGCTTTTGCTTTGCATGCAGCTGACCCAGGGCAGACTGTGGTTCAATCCCCCTGGGGCTCTATATGGTCCCCCAAACCAGGAGCAATTTCTGAGCGCATAGCCAGAAGTAACCCCTGAGCGTCACTGGGTGTGGCCTCCCCCAAGACCCCCAATAATTTGTTATGCATTCTGAACAAAGAAACTAGAAATTATATAGTCACATTTTTTCCCTTACTTCTTTCTATCTTTAAAATGTAGGACCTCAGTGGGAAGAGAAACAACAGTCAAGTATATTAATTGATATGGATTTGAGGGAGAGGATGAGGGAGTGAGTGAGAGAGATAGAAAAATAGATAGGTAGGTATATAAAGAAAAAAGAGAAAGAAAGAAAAAGAAAGGAAGGAAGGAAGGAAGGAAGGAAGGAAGGAAGGAAGGAAGGAAGGAAGGAAGGAAAAGAAAGAAAAACAAGAAGAAACTAGAAGTTTCTGTGTCATGATCCCAGATGAACTTAGGTGGTGAAAGGGATATAAATCACCCTTTACCTGGGACTAAAAGGATATAAATAAGATTGCAGTGGTGTTATGTAAGGGAATCTTATTCTAAATTTTTCCCAAGATATTAATAGTGCTTATTAAAATATAAATAGTGTAAGTTATGTTTCCAATAGTCTGTGTGCCAATGTACAGAGAGGAAATATCCCATGATAAGGGGGAAACTTGTAGGTTTAACTAAATTTATAGCACAAATAGTATTAACACCAAAGAAAAACTATCATCAGTGTAGTGGAGTGACAGTTAAATTTTAGATCAAATTTCAGTCAAATTTCAAATTTCAGATGGTCTAGATCTAGAACATTCTACCCTCAATTTATGGGTCAGAAACTTGGCCTCTTATTCAGTGGAAAGGTGTAATGTAAATGCAAGATAAAGAGAGAAAATCTTAATTTAGACTATCCTAGCAATTATTTGAACTACAATAAGCTTTAACTTACAGGCATCTTCTTATATGTTCTGTGTACTCTTACATGATTGTTGTCCTATACTTCAAGCATTGAGCGTTTAGCATTAAAGCTAAAATCTAAATTATTTTAAATTGACAATGAATTATTCTAAATTGTGTTTCTTCATGCTTTCTCTTTCTTACCATTAGTGACTCCTTGCATATGTTTTTTACAATCCAGGAAGTATTAAACACAGGATACACATACAGGCCCATAGTCAAGAAGGGCTGCAACTGACCATTATGCTAGACCACAAGCCTTTGGGCTGAACTCATGGAGCTAGAACTCTGAGCAGCACTAACTTAAAATCAAGGTTATTGACATTATTCAGTTTGTATATCTTCAAAAATAAATGTCTTAGTCAAATAAATTTTTCCTGATTTATATCAGTAAGTTTGATAGAAACTTGTCAATCAAAGTGGCTTTAAAAAGAGAATGCTATAGTCTGGGCAAATGTGACTTTTGGTGCAAGAGATCTTCTGATAGTCCTCCAGTGAGTTTCTGTAGAATAGCAATCGAATGTTTGATTCTTCTGCTCAAGTTAGAAAGAAGGGTGGGATGGACAAGTGGGATGAAAAAAAATGTCTATGGATCTGGGGCAATCAGAAACTCTCTGTAGAAACACTGCTGTAATGTTGAAATTAGATTTCTGCTTTCCTAAATCATTCTACTGCACATGTGCTGTGCCCTCAAGTGACATGTCCCTGGTGCCTGGGGGAACAACTCCAGCTCCTGCCTAAAATTGGACAGTCAAAATTACTGGCCTTCCCTGGCAACAACAACTCTCTCTAAAAGACTGAAGGAACTAGAAACTCCTTCCATATGATTGGCACCCACCTTGAGAGGAAAAGCAGCAGGGTAGCAGCGATTCTCTCCCAGCTGCCACAGTGCTAGATGACCTGTGGAACCATGGTGCCATCTGATGGCCAAGAAAGGGAGTGAACTGGTGACATGGAGGCAAGGAACCCTAGCTCTGGACAGGTTGTGATCCAGCAGTAATGCTTTCTTTGCATCAACCTCTAAGCAAAGAAGTTCTAAAAGTGTTGGCTGTTGTAATAGCATCCACAGACTGTAGTGGGACAAGACTGAAGTTCAATCCTTAAAAATATATATGAACAGACCCTCAAGTTCCCTGTTTAGGAGAGTTTCAGGGGAAGTGAATGTGTGTGTGTGTGTGTGTGTGTGTGTGTGTGTGTGTGTGTGTGTGGTCAAATAACAAAAAATTGAAAAGAAAAGAATAATTGAATAATAACAAAGGGGCTGGAGCTGTGGTGTAGGCCATAAGGTGTCTGCCTTGCCCGTGTTAGCCTAGGACAGAACGCGGTTCGATCCCCTGGTATCCCATATGGTCCCCCAAGTCAGGAGCAATTTCTGAGTGCATAGCCCCTGAGCGTCACTGGGTGTGGTTGAAAAACGAAACAAAATAAAACAAAAAGAATGATAACAAATAACATCAAAACGATGTAATTAAACATGCGCATGGCTGTGCTGCAGTGGGGCAAGGAGACCAAGAAGATTACCAAGTCAAGTGGTATGTTGAGGGGAGATAAGCCCTCATGATAGGATTTATGGTGAAGATAAATGGGGCCCCCAATTATGAGGACCTGGTGAAATAACAGTCAATAATAATAATAAATAATAATAATAATAGTAATGCTTAAGAACTCCTCCAATGATGCACTGACTGGCTTTTAAAATGTGTTTTATTTTAGCCTTAAAGATAATTTTGCTATGACGTGATGACTGGGAAAGTAATTTCTCCTTGTGAAACAATTTGATGGCTAGGGTAAAGAGAAGTATTGAAGCATATGTGAAGTTTTCAGTATTAGGAATTAGGTTAGGGGTAGTGAAATCTTATAAGCCAAGGAATAATAGAAGCAAAGCATTTCTGACTCTGTGAGTCAGAAAGGATGGGCCCTCAGTGACCTCAGGTGGTGACCAGAGGTTGGTGGTGTGGCTGGTGGTGCAGAAAAGTCTTCAATAGGTATCTGGGCAATTTTCTTCTTACTCGGAAGCCCATTTCTTCTTTCAACATTATCCTATCTTCCTCTCTCATAATTATTTTATTTAACAATTATTATTTTTATTCAAATAACCATGATTTATAATACTGTAAATAATAGGTGCTCATGAATAAAATATCCCAATACAACACCATTTAACAGAGTGCCTGCTTCCCTCCACTATTGTCTTAGAGTCCCTCCTCATATATCTCCCTACCCTCCACACTTGGTAAGTTCAATCCTATAGACTAGTTCATAGGTTTTATTGTCCTTTATTATTAGTTATTCCTTGGCTATGTTTCTTTATGTCTAACATATAAGAGAGATCATTCTGTACTTGTCTCTTTCCTTATGGCTACTTTATTCAGCATGGCACTCTCTAGTTCTATCTATGTAGTAGAAAATTAAATAATTTGACTTTTCCTTATATCTAGATAGCTTTGGATTGTGTATTTATACCACAGTTTCTTTATTAAATTATCTTTTCTTGGATGTTTGGGTTCTTTCTGTACCTTGGTTATTGTGAATAGTGCTACAATGAATGCAGACAAAAGTATTTTTGAAATCATGTTTTAGGGGCTTTAGGGGTAAATGCTGAGATATGAACTGCTGGGTCATATGGAAGCTCAATTCTTAAGAAGCATTTTTAAGAAGGATTTAAATTGCTTTCCAAAGATGTTAAAATAGTTGACATTCTCACTGACAGTACTTTGTAGTTTCTTTTTTCCCCACATTCACACCAACACTGATTATGCTAGTTGAAAATAATCACTCTGGACAAGATCTGGGTGCTGAAAGGAGGCAAAATGATGTGCATGATACTGATTCAGTAGCAATATTGAAAACCACAGTGTCTAAAAGAAAAAAAAGAGAGTAAGAAAGAATACAATAGAGAAAAAGAAAATGTCTGCTGTAGAGGCAGGCAGTGTGAGGACTTGGGGGAGAACAGAGGGAGGGTGGGAGGAAAAATGGATACATTAGTGGTGGGAAATGTGCACTAGTGAAGGGATGAGTGTGGACTGAAACTCAATCATGAAAATATTTGTAATTGTATCTCAGGTCATTTAATAAAGATTTATTTTAAAAATGAATGAAGAAAAAATATTTCCGTGTGCAATTTTGAATATATTTCAACCTGATAAGCTTATAACTGGTAATGAAATAGTTTTTACTCTGAGATAATTGAATTGAATGTGAGCAAGACTAGTTATCAGTAAAAAATAATAGAGGGAATTATAAGCTAATATCAAGCAACTAGCAACTCACTGGACTAAGCCATGACTGTTAATATTGCTGACCACTTTTGTGGTGAGGGTTTACTGAATTGAATGGCACATGTTATAGTGACTATGCCCACTCTCAAGTAGAATGCAGGACATGTGATAGGTGTATGGTGAACACACAGAATTGAATAGCCCTCAATTAAAAGTCAAGACATCACCTGTTAGCTTTTCCTTTAGAACCAATTATATATATATATATATATATATATATATATATATATATACATTTTGTTTTGTTTTGGCTTTTGAGCTACACCCAGTACTTAGGACTTACTCCTGGCTCTGCGCTCAGAAATTGCCCTTGGTAGGCTGAGGAAACAATCTGGGATCCAATGCAGATCGTCCCAGGTTGGCCGTGTGCAAGACAAATGCCCACCTTCTGTGCTATCACTCTGGCTCGCTATATATGGATTTTTAAGGTAACATTGGTTTATGAGAGTGTGATTCTTATAAGGGTTAGGAGTGTAGTGTAGCTTTATTTTTATTGGAATTTTTCTATTCTCTGGCTTTCTTTTTCTATACAAACCTGAGTGAAGTTATTTGATACTTGTTTTTTATTTTTTTGATTTAACACGAAACTCTCGAGTTCTATCCACACATATTTATCACCCATCTATATTGAGCATTTGAACTATTTCCAGATATGAATACTATAAATACTGTTGCAATGAATTGAGATATGCATTTATATTTTCATATTTCTGTGAAACAAAATTTCATCCCTTTGATCCTGCTTTGTCTTCTGTTCATTGTCACCTTAATGAGATTTTCTCAAGTATAAAAATTTCAATACTTTAAATCAGTAGATTTTTGCTCATAGCAACAATAATTAATGGAGAACTCAAGAAATACAATAAACTTATTAATAAGTATTCTCTGATAGCAGAAGTCAGTGATGAAGAAGCTACAGTTACTTCCCAAGCTTAAGTAGACACTATGTCCAACATTTAGGGAAGTTTCAGGAGCAATTCTTGCATTGATGGGCAATTGAACTAGTTATTATAATAGCAGTTTCCAAATTTTTACCCCTATGAATTTTGCAAGTCCTTTCTATCTAAACCACACTCTTCTAAGGACTATACAGAGCTTTAGCAGAAAAAGCCATGACGAAAAGCTAACTCTGCTGGGTGTGACCCCAAAACAAAACAAAACAAACAAACAAACAAAATAAAAAATGGGGCCGGAGAGATAGCATGGAGGTAAGGCGTTTGCCTTGCATGCAGAAGGACGGTGGTTCAAATCCTGGCATCCCATATAGCCCTCTAAGTCTGCCAGAAGCAATTTCTGAGCATAGAACCAGGAGTGACCCCTGAGAGTGCTGGGTGTGACCCAAAAACAGAAAGAAAGAAAGAAAGAAAGAAAGAAAGAAAGAAAGAAAGAAAGAAAGAAAGAAAGAAAGAAAGAAAGAAAGAAAGAAAGAAAGAAAGAAAGAAAGAAAGAAAAAGAAAGAAGAAAGAAAGAAAGAAAGAAAGAAAGAAAAAAGAAAGAAAGAAAGAAAAGAAAGAAAAGAAAGAAAGAAAGAAAGACAGAAAGAAAGAAAGAAAGACAGAAAAAGAGAAAGAAAAAGCTAACCAGTTTTCTAGAGAAATTTAACTGTGGCCTTATTAATTTGAACATTTTTTAAATATTTTTAATTTATTGATGAAAATGCATCACATAGTTGACATAACTGATCATAATACAATTGTTTCAGGAAGACCAAAAGCAACATGATTAAAAGAAGTAGAAAATTGAAATAAAGACTAAAGAGATGGGAGAGAAAGGAAAGAAAATGTTCAGTGGCAAGTACATTTTTGAAAATTATTGAATCATCAGTGAACTCATTAAAGAACTAGCAGAAAGTTTAGTAAGCTCTAATTTTTTTTAAGGATGAGAGTTAAAAATAATACAGTAGAAACGGTGTGGGTGGCAATTGTTTTTGGTATAGGTCTATTAAAATATGGGGAAAATGGGGGCCGGAGAGATAGCACAGCGGCATTTGCCTTGCAAGCAGCTGGTCCAGGACCTATTGGTTTGAATCCCGGAGTCCCATATGGTCCCCCGTGCCTGCCAGGAGCTATTTCTGAGCAGATAGCCAGGAGTAATCCCAGAGCACCGCCGGGTGTGGCCCCAAAACAAAACAAAACAAAATATGGGGGAAATGGAAGGAAAAAGCCTTGGCCTAAGTATAAGGAGACCTTATCCCTGAAATTTTCTGGCACAAGACCTACTTAGCGCTCCAGAATACGAGGCTGTCCAACCCCTGATTCATTCTCTGTGGTCCTGGTAAAATTTTTTTGCAGATTCGCTGTTGTTGCTGTCAGGTTTCTATAGTTAAAGGTTCTGGTTTCTGTGCATCTTCTTCATCGAAGTCAGGTGATGTTGAGCGTCCTCTAGTTTCATCTCACTATTAGCGGGCAATTCTGAGAGCCCTGCCCTGCAAGCAGGTTGTTGCTGTTACTAAGTCATCTGGTTGTTAAGAGAACACTCTTTGGAGTAAGTCCATGCCACGGCAGCGGTAGGGTCTTGCTTGATAGAGGTTTGCTTCCTGGTGATGTTATAGACAATTGTGGATGTTTCTGTGTAGATGGTATCCATGGATCACGGGCTCATGGGCAATACCTGTAATTTGAACAGTTTTATATATGTATTGGCCTAAAAACTACACCATAATAATTATTATTATAGATGAGAAGTTCAGTGATCTCACTGGCCAGGATGACCGAGTATCAAGATGGTCAAATTTTTGTGTCAATAGGACTACATTTCTTTTTGAAGGCTGTAAAGGAAATTTCATTTATTTTAGTCCTTTCTGGCTTCTGAGGCTGTCTGCAATATTTAACTTTGATCTTTCCCTTAATGACCAAAATTGGCAATGTCACATTTCTGATTTTAATTCTATAATTATCTCTCTCTCTTTCCTTAACGACAACAGGGGAAGTGTTAAGGACTTAGTATTACATGAAGTCTACCAAAATAATTTTAGCTCATTTACTTTATAAACACTTGAAAAACATTTATAAACTCTTTTACCATGTAACATAGGTTTTGGGAATTGGGATGTAGACATATGGAGAGTGATGCTTCCCTACCCCCTAAACAAATACACGCGCGCGCACACGCGCGCGCGCGCACACACACACACACACACACACACACACACACACCACTCACAATTAAGCTCATCTTTGTGACTTTTAAAGATTTATGAGGATTAACTGTATCTTCACTTCCTAAAAAATTATATTTGAATTTTGAAGAGCTTATTTTTTAAATCCTTGTGCTTATCTCAAAATTCAGTTACACACTTTCTGCTCATTAGAACAAATAATTTAGCAAATATTATCGATAGAATGATTTGCTTTTGCTTACATATGACATCATCTAAAATAAGCTTGGCTAAAGTGGAATTCTGCCTTGGAATTTCAGACTTTTTTTTTTTTTTTTTTTTGGTTTTTGGGCCACACCAGGCAGTGCTCAAGTGTTACACCTGGCTGTCTGCTCAGAAATAGCTCCTGGCAGGCACACGGGACCATTTGGGACACCGAGATTCAAACCAACCACCTTTGGTCCAGGATTGGCTGCTTGCAAGGCAAATGCTGCTGTGCTTTCTCTCCGGGCCCTCAGACTTGTTTTTATTTAACATTATTTTTTATATTTTGATTATATGATTTTACAATATTGTTCATACAAGAATTTAAGATAAAAAATATTCTAGCTCCATATCCAAAAGCTGTGTTAGCATCTACTCACCAAGTTACTTGAATGAACAAACTTGTATTTTTTTGGTCAGTGATGAGCTGGGTCTGAGGAGCCAAATTAAGGTAACTAATTAATTGCATTAGGTTTCAGATGGAGAGTGTCTAATTAATTATATGCCCCAATTCATGCTATACTATCACAACTGATCTTACAGGACTCTCCTCTCTGGCTAAGTTTTATTCATTATTTAGTTTATCATTCTTCATCTTTAGTCCCATCTCCAATCCCTATATTTACCAAATTTGATGTAATTAAAAGACACATATCTTTTGTTTATATGCAGATAGTCTCTAGAGCATATCTTCAAGAAAGCTTTCTAGCCTGAAATGACAGACATCCCTGGGGTCATGTAGTAGACCATGTGAAGATTCAGATACTATTATGCTGAATACAATATCTGACTTTAACTGATTCATCCACTTCTAAGTGAAATGTGGTATTTCATTTAAAATTTCACTTATTTTTATTATAATGAGATTAGAAAAATCTCTTACATTTGGTATATGATAGGATAGTATTTTTATCAGTTATAGAGGGGAAACTCAATCAGTTATTTGTTTCTTTTAATATATGAAGGAATTTGTTGCAAGTTAGCCCCTGAAGAGGTTGACTGATAGAGGGATGGGGGATGAAGCCTTTCTCCTCCAGCTCGGACCACACGTCTGTTACCCTGTTCAGTCAGCGGTTCTGAGGTGAATGCGACGGGAAGAAAGCCAACAGGCAGTCAGGCTTCCGAAGAAAACAGCTCTTTATTCCGTGATTAGGCCGAAGCCAAAAGGCCTAAGAATAGGCCACAGAAAAAAAGCCTCTCGCCTTCCACAGACCCTTGCTTTTATGCCCCAGACTCAGGTACCACCCGGGTGGGAGCAGAATGCTAGGTCACACCCTAAGGTAGGGCACAATCACGATCAGGGTAGAGTCAGTAACATAATAATCCCATTAAAATGTTTACATACACAACAGGAATTAAAACAGGAACCTTATTTAAATATGACTAATATAGAATTATCCACTGAATATAAGTCCACTATGAGAAATCATCTTCCTAACAAAATCCTCAACATTGGGATATTCCCCTTTAAGACATTTTAGGTTTCATAATATAATCAGTTATACCTGGATAGTTGTGCATCCAGAAAAGAATAGAAAAAGAGGAAGGAATAGAATAGATGACAAATATAAGTTGCACCCAAAAAGCATAAAATAAAAGTTTAGGGCCTTATACACACATACACACATATATATGGAAACATGAGAAAACAGAAGAGGAAACATGAATTTTTACTTTAAGTATGCTATATAAAATATCTCAGTCTCTGATGTTAATCTATCTACTGAATATTGATAAAAATGGCTGCCTTTAATGTCTCTGTCAATGAAAACAGTGAGTCATATTGGAAGCCCAAGTGTGGTAGGGACAATATTGAATTGAAAAAATAACTTGCTTGTGAGATCACTGGTGACTGCCTGGGTGATCCTAAAGCTTGGTCAATGTGTGCTTGTCTTTTATGTGTTAGTCTCATTCCTGCTTATCAGGGCTGTAGTACAAGTTTGATGATTCACACCAAATCCAAAGCCAATGACAAAAGAATCAATACCCAATGTACAACAAGCTAGACACAGAGGAGAACACTTATATTAGCAGCATGAGGGGTAAAGGAGGGAGATATGGGATGCATGAAGGGAACAGGGTTGAAGGGAGGACAACATTGGTGATGGGAATTCCCCTGATTCAATGTTAATATGTACCTAAAATATTACTGTGAAAGATATGTAATTCACTTTGGTCAAAAAAAAATGATCATGATATAAAAAAAGATTTTTAATGTGGATATTCAGTTTGTTTGTATTTGTGTTGCTTCCCATTCCCACCCAAATTTTTCTTAATTGCACTCTGTTATATAAAACAATGTATGCTGTCATCCTGCATATGCCTACTTGATGATATAGAATTCCGGGGATTAAACCTGTATACTAAAGGGTCAGCCACATGCAAGGCAAATGCCTATAGCTGTGCTGCCACTCCAGCCTCAACATCTCAATTTTCAATAAAATAGCAATGTACTTATGTTAGGAAGCAGTATAATATCAGTGTCCATGTAAAATCACTAGGGTATCTTTTTACTGCGCACACTAACATTTTGTAAGAAATAGCTGGCTTGGGACTGGAGAGATAACATGGAGGTTAGGCGTTTTCCTTGTGTGCAGAAGGACGGTGATTCAAATCCCAGCACCCCATATGGTCCCCTGAGCCTGCCAGGAGCGATTTCTGAGCTTGGAGCCAGGACTAACTCCTGAGCGCTGCCAGGTGTGACCCAAAAACCAAAACCAAAATACCAAATAAATAAATAAATAGCTGGCTTATATTTCTTTTGTTCTCCCATATTTTATTTATTTTTTAAGAAGTTGATATTTTAAAATTCATTGTTTACAATGGGAAAATAGATGTATTCTTGTTAAATTAATCTACATTACATAAAACAATGCTATTTCAATAAGCTTGCATTAAAGGTTGGTAAATGAGTAGATATTTTAATCCCAGGATAAAATGATAAATCTATAGGTTTACACTATTTAATTATTTTTCTAAAAATCATGAAACTTTGGGGGTGGAGAAATAGCATAGTCAGCAGGTTATTTACCTTGCATGTAGCTGTCCTGTGTTCAATCCCCAGCATCCCATATGGTCCCCAGAACCTGTCAGGAGTGATTTCTTTTTTTTTTTTTAATTTTTTTTATTATTTTAATTATGACAACAAAGATGCAAAGAAAGAGGACAGGGTAAAGTTACAGTGGAAACCCAATCACCCATAAACAGAATTCTCGGTAGTCCCATCGATGATATCCCAGCCTTGAACTTTCAGCCAAAGAACATTAAGAAAAGCAAAACTGAACCCATGTACAATACAATTACTTTGTCCCTCAAATCCCCAGTTGTAGTACATACTTAGCAGCAAAAAATATAATCTAAAGACATTAGACTTATGTAACTCCTTAAACATTGAGGGCAAAGTACATTTCTCTAGTTCCATGCACATGCTTACTAGTTTAAGTTAGCCTCAAAAGTTTTAGTGGGTTGTTTTTCTTAAGGATTGGAGTCAAGGGAACATAGTAAAAAACGGTATTAAAGTGGCATTTGTTTGCATAGGCCCACCAAAACATAAGGGATATGGAAAGGCAAATTATGGTCTAAATACAAGGAGACCCTACCCCTGAAGTTTCCTGGCACAGGACTGACTCTAGGCTCCAGGCACACTAGTTTGTCCAATTCAAGTCATCCTCTGTAGTGGCAATACACCTCCATTCCTCACTTAGTCTCTGTTGTTGTTGGTATCATGCTTCTGTATTAAAGATCCTGGAGTCTGCATATCCCATATTGTAGTCAGGATGGTGCGGAGCATCCTCTCATTTCACCTCACACTTATGGGGCAATAGAGAGAACCATGTCCTGTAGAGCAGGTCATTGTTGTTGTCAAGTCTTCTCAGTGTAAACAGAAGTCTCTTTTTAGGAGGTCGATGTCAGACCCTTGGTAGAGTCTTTCCTGGTAGAGGACTGCTTCCAGCTGTTGCTATAAAAGACCTTGGATGTTTCGTAGATAGCTTGCCTGGTTCTGGCGTGAATGGAGGATGCCCATTCTTCTGAGGCCTGTGCCAGGTCATTATATCAATGTTCAGGGTGTAAGGTACATTGTACTGAGATTTATTAGATAAGAACTTATCTGTATGTATGGTGTTTTCCCATTTTAATGTGTCTATGCAAACAAGGATCAATGCCGTGAAGCGTTATTGGTGCATCTGGAGGCAATGAGAACAAGACCAGCAATTTCCATGACATAGTTCAATCATAGGCATCAAACTGAGGGACAGTTCCACCAACAATCCTTACTGAACAGCTTACAAAGAAAAGACAAGATGAAAAGTGGATAGAAACATCATAGTAGAGGAATATATAGAGAGATACATCAGTTAAAGAAAATACCCATAAAATATTCAAAAGATATATGTGTTCAATATGTGTTCAATTTCTGTCCTTCTAAGTAGTTCTGGGATTTGTTAGATCTACTGTATGTCTTTGGTCAGAGAATAGAACTGTTTGTTACTGAAGTTAAGAAGAGTAAATATGGGATACTAATGGTTGGGAGGAGCCAGCTGCCCGCCCGTGCTAGCCAAAAATCCTGCTCCAGGAAGGGAGAGAGACCCTCCCAAGCCCGAAGGACGGGGATTTAAGCCCCACCCTAGGCCAGAGTCCGGACCGGGCCAGGGAGTGGGGAAAACCCAGGGTGCCCCATCAGCTCCTTCCAGAAACCCACCTGGAGATCCGGAGGAAAGGGGGAGAGGGGGGTCGGGTGACCCATGTCCGAGCCCCCCTACCCTAAGCCGGGCCAAGAGGCCGCTGGCACATGCGGAGGCCTGCCAGCTGCCCGCCCGTGCTAGCCAAAAATCCTGCTCCAGGAAGGGAGAGAGACCCTCCCAAGCCCGAAGGACGGGATTTAAGCCCCACCCTAGGCCAGAGTCCGACCGGGCCAGGGAATGGGGAAAACCCAGGGTGCCCCATCAGCTCCTTCCAGAAACCCACCTGGAGATCCGGAGGAAAGGGGGAGAGGGGGGTCGGGTGACCCATGTCCGAGCCCCCCTACCCTAAGCCGGGCCAAGAGGCCGCTGGCACATGCGGAGGCCTGCCAGCTGCCCGCCCGTGCTAGCCAAAAATCCTGCTCCAGGAAGGGAGAGAGACCCTCCCAAGCCCGAAGGACAGGGATTTAAGCCCCACCCTAGGCCAGAGTCCGGACCGGGCCAGGGAGTGGGGAAAACCCAGGGTGCCCCATCAGCTCCTTCCAGAAACCCACCTGGAGATCCGGAGGAAAGGGGGAGAGGGGGGTCGGGTGACCCATGTCCGAGCCCCCCTACCCTAAGCCGGGCCAAGAGGCCGCTGGCACATGCGGAGGCCTGCCAGCTGCCCGCCAGCTGCCCGCCCGTGCTAGCCAAAAATCCTGCTCCAGGAAGGGAGAGAGACCCTCCCAAGCCCGAAGGACGGGGATTTAAGCCCCACCCTAGGCCAGAGTCCGGACCGGGCCAGGGAATGGGGAAAACCCAGGGTGCCCCATCAGCTCCTTCCAGAAACCCACCTGGAGATCCGGAGGAAAGGGGGAGAGGGGGGTCGGGTGACCCATGTCCGAGCCCCCCTACCCTAAGCCGGGCCAAGAGGCCGCTGGCACATGCGGAGGCCTGCCAGCTGCCCGCCCGTGCTAGCCAAAAATCCTGCTCCAGGAAGGGAGAGAGACCCTCCCAAGCCCGAAGGAGGGATTTAAGCCCCACCCTAGGCCAGAGTCCGACCGGGCCAGGGAGTGGGGAAAATCCAGGGTGCCCCATCAGCTCCTTCCAGAAACCCACCTGGAGATCCGGAGGAAAGGGGGAGAGGGGGGTCGGGTGACCCATGTCCGAGCCCCCCTACCCTAAGCCGGGCCAAGAGGCCGCTGGCACATGCGGAGGCCTGCCAGCTGCCCGCCCGTGCTAGCCAAAAATCCTGCTCCAGGAAGGGAGAGAGACCCTCCCAAGCCCGAAGGACTGGGATTTAAGCCCCACCCTAGGCCAGAGTCCAGACCGGGCCAGGGAGTGGGGAAAATCCAGGGTGCCCCATCAGCTCCTTCCAGAAACCCACCTGGAGATCCGGAGGAAAGGGGGAGAGGGGGGTCGGGTGACCCATGTCCGAGCCCCCCTACCCTAAGCCGGGCCAAGAGGCCGCTGGCACATGCGGAGGCCTGCCAGCTGCCCGCCAGCTGCCCGCCCGTGCTAGCCAAAAATCCTGCTCCAGGAAGGGAGAGAGACCCTCCCAAGCCCGAAGGACGGGGATTTAAGCCCCACCCTAGGCCAGAGTCCGGACCGGGCCAGGGAATGGGGAAAACCCAGGGTGCCCCATCAGCTCCTTCCAGAAACCCACCTGGAGATCCGGAGGAAAGGGGGAGAGGGGGTCGGTGACCCATGTCCGAGCCCCCCTACCCTAAGCCGGGCCAAGAGGCCGCTGGCACATGTGGAGGCCTGCCAGCTGCCCGCCCGTGCTAGCCAAAAATCCTCAGGAGTGATTTCTGAGAGAAGAACCAGAAATAACCCCTGAGTGCTGGCTGGTGTGGCCAAAAAACAAAATCATGAAATTTGATATTTTGCCTTTTTTTTTTTTTTTTTTTTTTGGTAGAAAGGGCTAGGATTAAAAGTTCTCCATTCATGGTTGTTTATCTGCAACTAACTCCTCTGTTGAATTACTTTTCAAAAGTTTCCTCATTCACAAATAAAAGGTAACATTTTTGCTTTCAACACTCAGGAAATCCAAAGAATTTCAGTAGACTGTATGTCAGGAACTATGGATGAAGACCAATATATACAAAAATACATTTTGGTCAAATTGAATAGCTGTACGTTTATAACAAAAGCACATTAATATTTCAGATAGTTTGTTATTAAGGCCAGCTATAATATCCATTTGGGGAGGTAGGGTATGTCATCGTTGGCAGTGTTCAGGAATTACTCCTGGCTATGAACTCAGAGATCAATCCTTGTAGG
The DNA here is from genome assembly GCF_024139225.1 of Suncus etruscus. Classification (NCBI taxonomy): domain Eukaryota; kingdom Metazoa; phylum Chordata; class Mammalia; order Eulipotyphla; family Soricidae; genus Suncus; species Suncus etruscus. The sequence continues at coordinate 150,119,638 of NC_064851.1, read as the reverse complement.
CATGGTTGAATATATGGGCTACTGGGGATTAAACTTGGCCAGCTGTGTGCAAGGCAAGTTATTTATCTGCTGTACTATCCTAAGGCCAACTATAAAATTTAGGAAAACTATAATAATTCACTCTGAACCAAACTAATGGTTCAGCAATAAAAATGGGTCACTTCACAGGTAAAATATCATTAGTGAGGTGTGAGCTTAAGGAAGAGAGAAGGATCATGGTAGAGGAAAATAATAAATAATAGCTATGAAATGTGTTCATTTACAGGAAATAGAACTGTGGTTTCATGACTGTATCTCCTTATTTTGTTATAATGTATTTGTGTGTGTCAGCAACTACAACTGAATATTTTCCTATTTGTCGAAGTCCCAAATGGAACAAAAAACTGATCACCCTTCAGCAAAACAAAATTTTGATCTTGGACTTGAACCACACCATTGAACCACACCTCCTCCCTGGATCTCCAGACCTTTGAAATGAAAAGTTATAGGTCTAGATACCAAGGAGGGTATGGGGATGACATGGGGAGAATCAGAAATGTTTTGCATGATATTATAGCCATGCAAAAGGTGAATTGAAAAAAAATAATGATTAAAAATGTCAAATAATATAGGTTTTTGTGGAGATGGAGAGTTAATACTGGAGAGGTTGACTTGCATGTGCCAATATGGCTTCAATTCTTAGTAGCCAGATGATTCTATGAACCTTTCCAAAAGTGTACTCTCAGTAGAGTCCTGAGCACTGCTCGGTGTGATTGTATTCTATCCCCACCAAAATTTTTTGCTTATTTTTTCTTGGGGTAGATGTTCTGAAGGGGGATTGTGGATCACACGGAAATTGTAGTCTTAGTTTTGTAAGATGTTTCCATACTATTTTCCATAAAAATTGAAATAGTCATTTCCACCCAACAGTTGAATAAGGGCTCTTTTCAACATTCTCACCAACACAGGTTATTTTAGTTGTTCTGACATGTGCTATTCTCATTGACATGAGATTATATCTTATCATATAAATCATATAGTTTGATTATATTCCCTTGATAATGAATAATAATAAAAATTTTCATATGCTACTGACCAATCATATATCATTCTTTTTGAAAAAGAGTCTATTCATCTCCTCTCAACAATTCCTTTTTTTTTTTTTTTTTTTTTTGGTTTTTGGGCCACACCTGGTGACACTCAGGGGTTACTCCTGGCTATGTGCTCAGAAATCGCTTTTGCATTGGGGAACCATGACAGATGCCAGGAATCGAACCCAGGTCTGTCCTGAGTCAGCCACATGTAAGGCAAATACCCTACCCATCCTCTCAACAGTTTTTGATGGGGTTATTTTTTTCCTACTATTTAGGAAGAATGTATGAATAACAGGTTCATTGCAGTGCTAAGTACAATAGTTAAGGTAGGCAAACAACCCAAATTTTCAATGACAATTTAATGGATTAAGAAGTTGTAACGTAGATGCACAATTGGAGTTTTAAGAAAAAGTGGAAACTTGAAATTTCCTGCAATTTGGATGAAAATGAATTGCATTGTAATAAGTAAAATCAGTCAGAGATAACAAATTGCTATTTGTTCTAATCTCAGTAATCTATGTAATTTCAATAATCTATGGTATATAGAGAAACAAAACAAGTGAATATATAATATTGAATTATGACAAATTCTTGGCCTTTGATTGCAAAATTGAAATTACCAAGCAAGAAGTTGGAGAGAGAAGAGGTTGAAAGAAGTGGTCTTGGGCCGGGTAGGTGGCGCTGGAGGTAAGGTGTCTGCCTTGCAAGCGCTAGCCAAGGAAGGACCGCGGTTCGATCCCCCGGCGTCCCATATGGTCCCCCCAAGCCAGGGGCGATTTCTGAGCACATAGCCAGGAGTAACCCCTGAGCGTCAAATGGGTGTGGCCCAAAAACCCCCCCAAAAAAAAAAAAAAAAAGAAAGAAGTGGTCTTAGACACTTTTGTGGGATAAAGATGAAATAACTTTTTATGGTATAGCTATAAAAGTGGGCTTATTATAAACATGTTACTGAAACTACAAATAAATAATCAATTGATAGAAAAGTCATGTTCCTTTTGTCCCAGAACAGACTATTTTGGAAGAAGTGGTGTAAATTCTTGTTTATTAAATTTTCTTTAGGAGACTCTGCTTGGGCTACTTAGATAAAATTAGTTTGTGAGAAGTCAATGAAGACCTGTGACCCTCATCCTCCTGCCCAGTGAGAGGCGCTCAGCAATTGGGTACAGCAACAAAGGCTTAATTGTAAGGTGTTGGAATGTTTTTTCTTATTTACTTTTACTTTGACCCAAGTATGGAAAAAGCCTTAAGGACATGCCTTCTCTAAATCTTTCTTTAAAAGTCCAAATTATTTTTGCTTCCCTCAAGAACAGGAGGAAGAATGGGGAAGGGAGATAATTAGTCTCTGGCTGTGCTTCAGGCACTATCTGGAAAGCCATCTGAGAGGGGCAGAATGTGGCTTCTTCCAATCTTTATCTTTCATTCTGGAGGCTTTTGGACAAGATGCAGCAGTATGATGGAGGTGAATAAGAGAGAGAGAGAGAGAGAGAGAGAGAGAGAGAGAGAGAGAGAGAGAGAGAGAGAGAGAGAGAGAGAGAGAGAGAGAGAGAGAGAGAGAGAGAGAGAGAGAGAGAGAGAGAGAGCGCAAGCAAGAGAGAGAAAGCATGTGTGTTTGTTTGTGTGTACATATGTATGAAGAGAGATAGAAGAGAGAGAATGACAGAGATAAGAGAAGGGAATAAACTCTAGACCAACCGTTGTTTCTGAAGTTATCTTTAGGGTCATGCATACAGTTTCAAGTAGAACTGTCATGATAAGCTTAGATTTTTTTTTTTGTAGTACTCCACCACTTCTGTTTATCAAGGGAATTGTATGTATTAAAAAGCTTGTGCCTTCTTCAAGACAGTGGTTGTGAAACTTCACAGGCATAAATTAAAGCTCTGGTACTGAAGAAAATCTTTGAACCTTCCGTAGAATAAGGAAGGTAGGAAGGTGTAAAACTAGATGAGGACTATGAAGCCAAGAGAAAGCCAAGTGGCAGGACAAAGTGAGCGATCCCCATTTTGCTCCCTTTCTAACTGGATTTTGTGCCACAACACTAGTTCTGAAAGGTCAACCATCTGTTTTTAGTTTTAATAATAAACTGACCTTTGATGAAATTGAAGAGGGAGAGGCACTTAAGGATTTACCTAACCTATATCTATCTGTGCTTGGTTGAATCCTTAAATGTGAAACTAGAAAGAATAGAAAAAAAAATCCCTGAATAAGTGGAAAATTCCAACCATGGAATTTAGGAGTCAACTGAACAACATGCTTGATTGATGTTAGTGCATATGCATAGGTGGATAATGTATGCACTTATATACATGTATGCATGCATACCTGTGTATGAATGCATGTATTTAATTGGTATACATTAAAAATCATCATAAATTCCACATATCAAGCAAGGAAGTAGAGTTTCATCATTTGGCATCCCTGATGAATCATTCATGTGGCTTCCAGAATAGTCTTGAAAGTGTCACTCTATATTTTGTCTCCATGAGATCACCATGAGTCATCCCTCACTTATTTAGATTGGCATTCCTCCTTCCTAATTGCATTGTATAGCCTTCTTTCTATCAATTTACCATACCCCCTTCTCCTGCAGGTGTGCAAACAATCTTTTATTTGAACATTTACTCACCATAGGTACTTATTCTTTATTTACTTATTTATTTGAACCTATACTCACTATGGTGAGTAAAAGTTAGAAGGAGTATATGAAGTGCATACAAATGGCTTTTTTTTAGGAACCATCTCATGTAATATATAAGACCTAGGATAGACATGTACAATCAGCATCCTCCATTCCTAATAAACTCCTTCAAATCTAGTCAGTCGTTTTATTATAAGACAATAAATTGCTCCTCCTTGGAGCAATTTCCATTAACATTCCACAAATATCATCTGTGAGAGAATATAGATTTGTTTCCCAAAAAATCTGCTTTGAGATGGACAATCAAATCTAGCAAAGCCATGAAAATACTCTGTTCTGTTTTCCTCCAAATCTATTTAATTTGGAGCTGACTTAGTGGTTTAAGGACCTTGCAGCTCTGTGGTATTTTTCATTCTACATAAACAAAAAGTCAAGCTCATTAAGATTCCTGCCTCCTGTGAGTCTTCAGGCTCAGTGTGGCAACTGAGAACAGTAAAATATTTGTCAATTTCAAATGATCTATACTTCATCTCTCAGGTATAATGTGTTGCCTCTTTTCTGACTAATTTACTCTACAGACGTGCTGCAATACTTTCCCCTTTGTAGTACATGTATGAGCTGATATGTAGGCTTCATATAATCAACTCTACTATATGAGCCTTTTCTACAGTTTTTCTCATAAAGTGATAAACAAGAGATGAGCTAGCTCAATGGTTACCAAAACCAATGGGGCATCTGAATGGGCAGATCACATAATATATCCACATATCCACATCTGCTCATTTCTACACCTTACTACAGAATATTGGGTTAGATAGAATCAGTGAAAAGTCTTGGGATTTGGATTTTTCTGGATATAATGATTCTTTTCATTATTACTTTATTTAAACAATGTAGTTCACATAACTGGTTATGGTAATACATTTATTTATTTTTTAAATATAATTTTGATTTTAATTATAGTGGCTTACATATCGTTCACAGTAATATTCCAGGTACATATTTACATTGAATCAGGGGAATTCCCACCACCGAATTGTCCTCCCACAACTGCTCCCATCCTGCCTCCCATATCCTCCACTCTCCCCCCCAGGGGCTGCTAGAATGTGTGGTCCCTTCTGTGTCTAGTTTATTACTTAGTGGTCTTATAACTGTTTGGTCTTGGTGCCTCCATTACTGCCCCCTCTAGTTGGGAGGCGGGACTAGAAAGTTCAAGTTTTGAGGTTTTGTTTGAGGAAGAGAAAGGTAATATAATGGGGTAAAAATCGACTACGCCGACTATGAGCAGAGTCATTCTAGAGGCTCTCATCCTTGGTTTGAGGGACGAAGGGGAAAAGAAGAAGGTGAAACACCACAACAGTTCAAAAAGAGGAATCAAATAAGATATCCAGTGAGCACTGCAGCAATAAAAATATGCACCACATAGTTGCCATGGTCTTGAGATATGAAATATGACAAGGCGCAAGGAGGAAGAAGAGAAAAGAAGAAAGAAAAAGTAAATATATAATTAAAAAATGGATAACTACTTCAATATCTACCCCAAAACAAAGAAATCGACAAAAACTAGATAAAAATAATAAAAATAAAATAATTAAAATAAAAAAAGAAGGATTATTTAGTGTTTTTTGTCTCCCCCCACTCCCCTGCATAGGCACAGTAAATATTGGGATCATCCGAAATGGGAATCCCCTTGGCCTAAGAGATACAGGGTTTCTCTACCCTTGGAATATATTGTCATGGGATTATCTATAGACTCCTTTCACGTTCATTTACTATCCCCTTGGTGTTTTTGTGCCATATGGAAGACTTCTGCTCTGATCTGGATGATAAAGACAGACCTCTAGAGGTCTCAGTCTGTGCACAGGTCAAGGAGTGGAACTTATGATAAAGACTTTCTTTGTGATTTTAGAAGTTCTGTTTCTTCGATGTCATTTTAATCTGTCTTCTGTGGTTGGTGGTCTTGGCCCTTGCGTTGAAACTCAGATGGAGCCTGGATATCGTCTTTCATTATGTTTCCAGAAGACCCGTTCAGTTGCAATTGCCTCAGTCAGGACTCTGGAATTGGAGGTCATGATTGTTATGCATGACGTAGACCAAACCCTAGACTAGGGCTTTCTTGTTGGTCCCAGAATACATACTGCCTGGTCATGGTTCTATCAGCCGGTCATCTGTAGATCACGTTCTTGGCGTTTGCACAGCCCGTTGTGTGGTAAGTCTTCTGATTTTGTTTTATCATTAGTTGGTAAGGTAGGATAACCTGTTCTTATGTCCATTTGTTCCCAATTTCCTCGTTGTTAGGATATCATATTAGAACTGGCTCATGTTGGAGATCGAGTAGTATTCAGGATGTCCCAGATGGGCTTTGGTTCCTGTAGCTGTTGTGAAGAACTGTGTCGATTCTATGTCTGGGGTTCAGGATTCAAGTCTGGATGGTCGGTGTATAATCTTCTGGCGTCTAAGATGGATTCACATGACATATTTTCAAGGTGGGAGATTCCTCTGTATTGTAAATAAGTATGAGTTCTTATCCCTAGTAGATAAGAGCTTGTTTATATACGTGGGATTTCTCCTTTTTTACTGTGCCTTTGCAGGAAGAAATGGTGCTTCATTATATTGCTGGTGCATTTGGGGGTGAAAAGAACAGAGAAACAAGTCACACACCCAAAAAACATAAAAATAGAAATAAAAAATATTTGCTCACATATGTATAGTGAAAAATGATTTTAAGTAAAATGAAATAAAAAATAAAGAGGTAGTGTTATACAGGTCTTATACTTATGATGGAAGTATAGGTTTCCCCATTGCCTTTTGAGATTTTCTTGTGGGGTGTGGGTTCCCAGGCACCTTTTCATCGCACACCCTGCCCTTCCTGAGATTGGTAAAAGATTTGAGGGGGGGGTCTTATGTAAAGTTCTTGCATTGTGAGTCCTTTTAGGAATAAGTCCAGTATCCAGCAACAGTCCACGTTAGGATAAGTTGGTAGGGAGAGCCACATAGCATGAGTCAGTAGGAGTGTTGGTTGTCTTTTCCTGCCGGGGACGAGGTCTGGGTTTGAGTGGATGTCCCTTCGCTCAGGTGCTAGGTACTGGTTCATTGGGATAGGAGGTCAGTCTTGATGCCTAATAGATTAAGAACTGAGGGTGAAGAGTTTTAATAAATTGGAAAATCTGGATGGGATTGAGGGGTGAAGGGGTAGTCGGATTCCTGGAAGGGGTATAGGGGAGAGTATTTGGAAGAGGCAGAAAGGAAGAAAGGGGAAAATAAGATTAAATAGGGGGGAAAAAAGGAAGAGCGAGTAGTGAGAAAAGAGGTGAAAAGAGCGGGGGCATGTCATTTTGCTTGAATATGTTTGATGAGTAGGCCCCGTAGTATAAGTCTGCAGGTCACCGTTGCTGCTTTGGTGGTCTGGCTGGTCATATGCTTCAGGTCCTAAAAGAAGGTATGCCCTAGAGATAAAGGGTGTGTTAAAAAGTTTTGTCCGGACAATTTTTTAAAGCAACCTGGGTATGGCATCTCGTGTGGCTTAGCTCTGAGATGCCATCTTAGGTTGTCCATCCTTTGTATCCAAGAATGCCTGTGGACAGAAAAGCTGAGAGGTTACTTTAAATATATTAAGCTTAAGGAATTAACACCTATTATTTTGAAATACTTCCGTTGGAGTCAGTGATTTCCCATGGTATTCTTTACCTGTAACCTTGTATAAGATCCCTAAGAGATTATTATGAGCCTTTGCAGTAACAAGCTGATTACATACCTGTTCACTCTACGCTGCTGTTTCTGCAGTTGCTGGTTTCTTTATGGTTTAATGTGTGGTCGAGAGTTTATGATGTTCCTCTTTCATGTGTTTTGGGCACTTCTGCCCAGAATATGTGTGATGTTACAGTGTTTGGAGTTTCTACTCTGTTAAGTCCTGTTATTTGATTTTTGAATATTAGTTGTATATATGGTGTAGTTTCTAGGTGCTTCAGAATAGTGCTATCATTCTGTGTTTATCTTTCATCTTCTGACTTACTTTGTTTAACATAATATGTTCTAGGTCCATCCATGTTGCTGCAAAGTCTGTGATTGAATCATTTCTTACTGCCATGTAGTATTCCATTGTGTATAGATACCACATCTTAATGATCCACTCATCTGTTGTTGGGCATCAAGGTTGGTTCCAAGACTTGGCTATTATACTGAGTGCTGCGATAAATAGTGGGGTGCACACATATTTTGGGATGAATGTCCTTCTGGCTTGGGGTAGATACCCAGGAGAGCAATTCTTGGGTCAAATGGCAGCTCAATTCTGAGTTCCTTGAGCACTCTCCAGACTGTTCTCCATAGGGGTTGAACTAGGGGGCATTCCCACCAGCAGTGGATGAGAGTGCCTTTCATACCACAACCCCGACAACAGAGATTGTTTCCATTATTTTTGATGTGAACCATCCTTACTGGTGTAAGGTGGTACCTCATTGTTTATTTGGATTTCCCTAATGATGAGTGAAGGTGAAAATGTTTCCATGTGTTTGTTGGCCATCTTTCGATCTTCTTCGGTGAAGTGTCTTTTCATTTCATCTCCCCATTTTTCTATGGCTTTATTTGGTTTTGTGGAGCTCCTCTTTAGTAATACATTTATTTATTCGATTCTATATCCCAACACCAAGCCCACCACCAGTGTAAAATTCACTACACCATTGTCCCCAAATATTCACCAACTCCCAAACCTGCCCCTTAAAAATGGTTAAAATTATTATGTCTTTCAACAATGCAGTATGATCTTACAGCAGTGAGTATGAAACATATCAAAACAAAAATGATGTAACAACTCATGTCACAGAGATTGACACATATCACAAAGAACAAGAACAATAAGTGCTGGCAGGGATGTGGAGAGATGGGAATTCTTATTCACTGTTGGTGGGATTGCTGTCTAGTCCAGCCTTTATGAAAAACAATATGAAGATTCCTCAAAAGATTGGAAATTGAGCTCCCATATGATCCAACTATATTACTCCTAGAAATATACTCTAGGAACACAAAAACATAATACAAAAATGCCTTCTTCACACCTATCTTCATTGCAGCACTATTTACAGTACCCAGACTCTGGAAACAACCAAGATGCCCTTCAACAGATAAATGGCTAAAGAAACTGTGGTACATATACACAATGGAATATTATGCAGCTGTCAGGAGAGATGAAGCCATGAAATTTTTCTAAACATGGATGTACATGGGAATCTCTTATGCTGAGTGAAATAACTCAGAGGGAGAGATAGACACAGAATAGTTTCACTCATCTATGGGTCTTAAGAAAAATAAAAGACATTTTTGTAATAATTTCCAAAGACAACAGAGATGAGAGCTGAAAGGACTGGTCAATGTGAAGCTCACCATATAGAGTGGTGGGTTTAGTTAGAGAGATGACTACACTAACTGTCATGACAATGTTAATGAGTGAGATAAGTAGAATGCTGTCTCCAATACAGGCAAGGAGGAAGATGGGGAAGGAGGGAGATGGGGGCATTGGTGATAGAAGGTTGCACTGGTGAAGGGGGGTGTTTATGACCAAAACCCAACTACAGTTTGTATGTAATCATGGTGCTTAAATAAAGAAAAAAAGGAAATTACAAAATTATAAAAAAGTAAAATTAATTTATAACAAAACATAAAAAACCCAATGGGAACAATCTCTGTTGGTATAGATGTGGTAAGAAAGGAACTGCTGGTGAGAATCCACTGCTGGTGGGAATGCTGCCTTGTCCAACTCCTATGGAAAACAGTTCGGAGGGTTCTCAGTAAACTCAAAATTGAGCTACCTATGGCACAGCAATCCCTCTCTTGGGCATTTATCCCCAGAATAGAAAAACATTCATCCAAAAGTATGTATGCACATCATTTCTTCATAGCAGTATTCAGTACAATAGCTAAGACTTGGAAGCAGCCTAGATGTCCAATAACAGATGAGTGGATTACATAGATAAGGTACATACACACAGTGGAATACTACATAGTGGTAAGAAATGATACAATCATGCAATTTTCAGCACCATGAATGGAACTAGAAAATATTATGTTACATAAAGTAAGCCAGAAGAAGAAGGATCAATGCAGAATGATATCACTTATATGTTGTATTTAAGGAAACACAATGATCTAAATGCTAGATACCCTGAACATCAGAGTTGCCAGGTTATAGTGAGGAGAAGGAAACAAATCAACTGGACGAGGAGAACTATAAAGTCTTGACTATCTTTTATACTACAAAGAAATCTGCAACAATGGAATCAGCTGTTTAAATTGAACAGATTTCCAATCAACTTTTCACTACAAAGGGCCTATAATAATGTTCTAATTTTTTATCAACAGAAACAGGTGCGGAATATGTTTGGAAGCCAGAGAATCTCACCGCAGTGATCACTATCAGTATGCCTTAGTGCAAGAAGCACATATATTTTGCTGGATGGAGTAATAGAACAGTGGATATGACTCTTTCGTTACAGGGTTCATTTCCCTGGCATTCCATATGTTCCTCTTACTTCACCAGGAGTGATTTCTGGGCAAAAGGCCACACACACCTGAGAACACTGGTGGGTGTGGCCGAAAAAAACACAGAATTTTTTTTAAATTAAAAAACAAAAAAACACATATTGTTCACAAATACTTTAGAATTTTGAAATTTTTAATGAAGCGTAGGTTTAAAGACACAGAGACAATTGTCTGTGTTTTCAATTCAAGACTGGGGCATGAGGAAAAATGGTCTGCTCTTCCACCAACTTCCAAAAGAAAATAATAGTTATTGATACTTCCTAGGCAGTCTGATCTGGGTTGATAACTATGTGGCAGATTTTCCTTTTTGCATGAACCAAAGCAGTCCAGTGTAACACCCTACTATAGAAATGGCCTAGTTCTATGACTAAAGTTAAATAAGATGGGCATAGCATGCTTTCATTGTGTGACTCTGCTACTAAAGTCAAATAATATGAACAGCTAATTCTCTCAAGTGAGAGAAGACTATATGACTAAAAATTCTGGGACTATTTTCAGAATGGAATTGAACTGAACTGCACTCCCCTACACACACACACACACACACACACACACACACACACACACACACACACACACACACACCAGAAAATCCAGCAGTCTACTCATCTTCCTGTCAAAAAAATGGCCCAGCTCTCCACCCGCCCCTCCCCCACAAAAAATAACCTCTTAGACTTCCCAGATAGTTTTGTTTAGGCTGAAACCTCTGTGGATTTCTCAGGTGAGGGATTGATTATCATAAGGCCTTTAATCCATTTGAATTTGACCTTTGTGTATGGTGTTAGATGAAGGTCTGAGTTCACATTTTTTGCATATGGCTGACCAGTTGTCCCAATACCACTTGTTGAAGAGGCTTTCCTTGCTCAATTTTGCATTTCTTGTTCCTTTATCAAAAATTAATTGCTTGTCTGGGAAACATATTCTGAATACTTAAGTCTATTCTGTTTATCTGAGGGTCTGTCTTTATTCCAGTACCGTGCTGTTTTATTCCAGTACCATGCTGTTTTAATGACTACTGCTTTGTAGTACAATATAAAGTTGGGGAAAGTGATGTCTCCCTCATTCTTTTTCCTAAGGGTTGCTCTAGTTATTCTTGGGTGTTTATTGTTGCAAATGAATTTCAGGAGTGTTTGATCCACTTCTTTGAAGAATGTCATGGGTATCCTTAGAGGTATTGCATTAAATCTGTGCAATGCATTGGGGAGTATTGCCATTTTAATGATGTTAATCCTCCCAATACATGAGCCAGATATGTGTCTTCATTTTCTTGTGTCCTCTTTTATTTTCTGAAGTAGTGTTTTGTAGTTTTCTTTGTATAGGTCCTTCACCTCTTTAGTTAAGTTGACTTCAAGGTACTTAATTTTGTATGGCACTAATGTGAATGCCTTCTGCACACCTATATTTATTACAGCGTTATTTACAATAGCCAGAATCTGGAAACAAATAAGATGCCCTTCAGCAGATGAATGGCTAAAGAAACTGTGGTACATATACACAAAAGAATACTATTCAGCCTTCAGGAAAATGAAGTCATGAAATTTTCCTATATGTGGATGGACATGGAAACTATTTTGCTGAGTGAAATAAGTCAGAGGTAAAGATACAGACACAGAATAGTCTCACTCATCTATGATTTAAGAAAAACAAAATACATTATTGTAATAATAGACAGAGACAAAAGAGAAGAGGACTTAGAAGAAAGGACCATGATATGAAGCTTACTACAAAGAGTGGTGAGTGCAATTAGAGCAATAACTACACTAAAAACTATCTTGGCAATGGTAGTGAGTGAGAGAAGTAAAATGTCTCTCTTGAAAACAGGCAGGGGTTGGGGGAGGAGGAGAGTATGTGGGTGTTGGTGGTGGGAATGCTGCACTGGTGGGGTGTGTTTTTTTTTTTTTTAATAACTGAAACCAAACTACTAAAATGTTTGTAATCATGGTGCTTAAATAAAGATATTATTGAAAAATAAAATATAAGAAATAAAAATACAATAAATAATAAATAAAAAGGTGTGTGCATGGCTGAGGCAATAGCAAAGCAGTAGGGTGATTGCTTTGCATATGGCTGATCCAGAAGAGACCTAGAAATTAAACTTGGGCTGGAAGTTTCTTTTAGTGAGAAAAGGCAATCCACAAAATGGCTGATTTAAGCTAAGGTTGTGATGAAAAATCAGAGATATCACTGGAGTTTGGAGTTTGAATAATAGTATCTTTGTTGGCCTCTCTTTCTGGGACAAAAGAAATTCATGAATCATGCAATATGATTTATCTATCCCCTCTCCCATTTCCTCTTCTATTCCTTTTATAAAAATATGCTGACTATCATGCCTAGTGATTGTTGTATATATATTGTTTAAATATATACAATATTTCTGCATCAATTTTTGGAATCTCTTACTTTGGAAACACAGTTTTCAAAAAATGTTTCTGTTGTCCCAAAGAGTGAACTAGAACTTGAACAAAAATCTGTCAAGAGCTGGCTTTGGAGTGGAATGCTCAAGGTGAATTCACTGAGATGAACAAGATTCACATGCCAGATTTCAAGTAATTATTTCTTCCAGAAACTGTCTGCTCCAAGCACTTTAATAAAAAATGATAGAAAGAATTATTGACCTTTGAGACATTCAATTCCACCATGCAACTAAATATCTGTAGAGAACCTGGCTAGGGACGATTACAGCTGCCCTACCATGGAGGTGTTGCAATAGTTTATCTTCAAAATAAGCAAAGAAAATGTGTCAAATGAATCCCTAAAGGATGGTATGTGCAGATGGGGCTGGAAACTGCGTTTAGTAATTTTTCATCCTTGTTGTAATGGGATTCCCTTGGAAATATGTTAGAGATCATATGTAAATTTGACTTGTTACACTTACAGCACTTACAGCATTCTCGTGAAGAGTAGGAAGAGGATGATAAATGAAGATATAGGAAAGTTAATAATTTGAGAAAGAAATCCTTGTGAAAAAATTAAAACACGTATATGTTTTAATTTAAACAGAAATTCGGTTTATTATAATCAAACAAATCCTCAATGTGTGTTAAGTAAAAAATAAATGTGAATATGTTCTGGCCACTATCCTCTGGGAGTTTGCAATCATGTTGTTGAGACAACTGTATCACAGTGCCAGAAAGTTTCAGTCTGAGATAAAACAGCAGTCTGTTAAATGTGAAGTTGGGTGAGGTGATATATGCAGAGTAACAAAAAACAGTTTCCAAAGTATTTTTATTGCTTTAAAATGTTCAAAAATGGTTAACAGCTAACTTCCTGACCTTGCCTCCTCACTATCATCCTTTCCATTGCTCTCCCATGAACATCAGATAGTCCTATCAAACAACTTTTCATTGCATATGGCTACTAAAAAACTGAAACAAATTCACAGCTGAAACTTTAAACATTTGATAAATCTTAATAGCATGTACTTAATGCATGTATGTAATGTACTTACTTAATAAGTTCTATTATTTTATTATACCTTATCTTTGTAGTATTTTGTAATTAGAAACACTTTGAGGGATTCGAGGTTTGATGTGAGGGACACTTTGGTGGAGTGTGTGATGTTGGAACATTGTATTTATAAAACAGTATCATTTTTTATTAATAATTTTTATTTTGATCAAAGTGGTATTTTAGGTACATAATGAGATTGAATCAGGGGCACTCCCACCACCAATGTAAAACACTATCATTAACCATTGTAAATTATTATGTCTAAAATTAAAAATTTAGGGGCCAGAACATTGGTGCAAGCGGTAAGGCAGTTGCCTTGCATGTGCTAACCTAGGACGGACCGCGGTTTGATCCCCCGGTGTCCCATATGGTTCCCCAAGCCAGGAGAAATTTCTCAGCGCATAGCCAGGAGTAACCCCTGAGCATCACCAGGTGTGGTCCAAAAACAAAAACAAAAAAATAAAATTAAAAACCACTATAAGTGTGCTCGCTTCGGCAGCACATATACTAAAATTGGAACGATACAGAGGATTAGCATGGCCCCCGTGCAAGGATGACACACAAATTCATGACGCTTTCCATATATTTATATGAAAAACAAACAAAAACAAAACAAAACAAAAAACCCACTATAAGTTAATAGGATATATTGGAATGGTCATAAAAATGATGCCTCCAATCTTCAAGGACGAAACTGCACTCTCCAAGCAAGTGAAAGCAGAGATTAACAGATGGGAATATATTAAGCTGAGAAGCTTCTGCACCTCAAAGGAAATAGTGCCCAGGATACAAGAGCCACCCACTGAGTGGGAGAAACTATTCACCCAATACCCATCAGATAAGGGGCTAATCTCCAAAATATACAAGGCACTGACAGAACTTTACAAGAAAAACACATCTAATCCCATCAAAAAATGGGGAGAAGAAATGAACAGACACTTTGACAAAGAAGAAATACAAATGGCCAAAAGACACATGAAAAAGTGCTCCACATCACTAATCATCAGGGAGATGCAAATCAAAACAATGATGAGATACCACCTCACACCACAGAGAATGGCACACATCACAAAGAATGAGAATAAACAGTGTTGGCGGGGATGTGGAGAGAAAGGAACTCTTATCCACTTCTGGTGGGAATGCCGTCTAGTTCAACCTTTATGGAAAGCGATATGGAGATTCCTCCAAAAACTGGAAATCGAGCTCCCATATGATCGAGCTATACCACTCCTAGGAATATACCCTAGGAACACAAAAATACAATACAAAAACCCCTTTCTTACACCTATATTCATTGCAGCACTATTTACCATAGCAAGACTCTGGAAACAACCAAGATGCCCTTCAACAGAAGAATGGCTAAAGAAACGGTGGTACATATACACAATAGAATATTATGCAGCTGTCAGGAGAGGTGTAGTCATGAAATTTTCCTATACATGGATGTACACGGAATCTATTATGCTGAGTGAAATAAGTCAGAGAGAGAGAAAAAAACGCAGAATGGTCTCACTCATCTATGGGTTTTAAGAAAAATGAAAGATATTCTTGCAATAATAATTTTCAGACACAAAAGAGAAAAGAGCTGGAAGTTCCAGCTCACCTCAGGAAGCTCACCACAAAGAGTGATGAGTTTAGTTAGAGAAATAACTACATTTTGAACTGTCCTAATAATGAGAATGTATGAGGGAAAGGGAGAGCCTGTTTAGAGTACAGGCGGGGTCGGGTGGGGAGGAGGGAGACTTGGGACATTGGTGAGTTGAATGTTGCACGGTGATGGGTGGTGTTCTTTACATGACTAAACCCAAACACAATCATGTATGTAATCAGGTGTTTAAATAAAAAAAAATTAAAAAAAATGATGCCTCCATATATAAAAAATTAGGAAGAAAAAAGAAAGGGAAAATGAAGAAAGGAACAAATAAAGGAAGAAAGACATAAAATAACTAAGAAAAACAAATTAAAGAAGAAAAGTAGTCCAAGATTTCTGATAATTTATACTCTTGCATGGTTACTTTGTACACAGATATAAAAAGTTTACCAGATGATAAAATATGGCCAGACTTGAAAAAATATAGAAGACAGATTGGACCTTTATTAAAGAACAAGTCTTATTTGTAAAATAAGGTGAACCATTTTTGCTTTTGGCTTTATTTATTTATTTATTTATTTATTTATTTATTTATTTATTTATTTATTTATTTATTTTTGGGCCACATCCTGTGGCACACATGGGTTCCTCCTGGCTATGTGCTCAAAAAAACCCCTGGAGGGGTTTGGAGACCATATGAGATGCTGGGAGTTGAGCCTGGGTTTGTCGCATGCAAGACAAGTGCCCTACCAACAGTGCTATCACTCTGACCCTCAAGTTAATCTTCATAAATTCTGCAGCCTCATTTCAGTCCAAAATCTTGTGTTACCTTAATTGATTCAATCCCTAATAAATGTTTGGACATTTGTCACATAATACCAGACATCATAGAGCTCTAGGTATGAGAGCAGGGCAAGGGAGACTGTACTCAAAATACATTCCTATTTTCATTAGTACATTACCTACATATGTGATTATGTTTATCTACTAGTTCTCTTGAATCTAATTTAAGCTATTAAATTTTTTGTTTGGTTTTGGGCCATACCCAGTGACACACAGGGGTTACTCCTGGCTATGTGCTCAGAAATCTCTCCTGGCTTGGGGGACCACAATGGACACCTGGGATTGAACTGAGGTCAGTCCTGGGTCAGCTGCATGCAAAGCAAATGCTATACTGGTGTGCTATCACTCCACGCCCACAGCTATTAAATTCTTGACACCTTTAGATAGACACTATTTCTCATATTTCTGTCTTATCTATAGAATTAACACAGTGCATTATAAATAAGTGAAAACTCATCAAATAATAATAGAATATTTGAGTAACCCATTTATTAAATAGTGACCCAGGGAATAGTATATACATTAAAATACATTAATATACATAATTAAATACATCAATAGTAGTATTAAATAGTACATAAGGGAATAAATAAATAAATAGTTACATGGGAAATAAATAGTGTGGCAATTTAAATATAAAAGTGTAATCTTTATTGAAGAGACTTCCATCTGTTTAGGAAACAAATTGGTACAATGTAATTATTGCTAAGAAAGAAGGGCAAAGAATCTAGAGAGAATATACAGATAAAGAGTTTTGGGGTCAATTTTGTAAAACAACACTATGTGTTCAAACTTCTGGTTTTCTGTTACAGGTAGATTCAGGTATCTACTTTATAATCATATGCATACTACTTTGAGCTAGGGTGGTAATACAAGAAACTATCAGGTAGTATTTCTTATTATATTGTAACTTTGAAAGGCTCAGTAGTCCCAAATGCTGCTACTGATGCAGAGAAATAAAGAGACAGTCACTCAGGCAAAAGCTCAAGTGAGTTCTTTATTCTGGCTGCCAGGGTCCAGTGCCCATCAGAACCGAACAGATGCAAAGGACCACGTTGCTTTCTCTTTTTCATCCTTATAACCATAAGAAGGGGAGGGGGGAGGGGAGTAGAAATGATTTTCTTATAAGGGGTCATAACATTTGCTAAGACATTCTAAGTTAGCACAAGTTCCTTATAAGGGCATAACATCTGCTGAGGGTAGTATAAGTTCCTTATAGAGGGAATAACATCCACTGAGGGTAGTATAAGTTCCTATAAGAAGGGCAAAAAGGGTTAGATACAACCTGACCTTTAAGTTTCCATGAGCTACAGGCAGTGGGGGCTGGTTTAACTAGTTGTTGACTTCCCTTTTCAATCCCCACTTCTTATAGTAAGGCTTCTAATCCTAGAAGCCAGTGTGATCGGGGGCCTCCATCTCCTGATATTCCTGGTCAGAATTGCCTGAGTAAGCTAATTCTTGGTACTGTTGGCGTAATACCATGAGCTTGACTTCCCCAACCTGAGCCCGAATGAATGTAGTGAGGCGATTGATTATGCATGGCCTGATGGCTACCAAGAGTAAGAGGCCCAAAAGGGGCCCCCAGAAGGAGTATTAGATAGGGGAGAATCCCACCCCATAAAGACCATAAGGGACCGTCTAATGGCTCCTTTCTTCTTTTGGCCAGCTCCTCTTGATGGTGGTCTGATTCTGTCTTGCACTACTCCCGATTTGTTAGTATAGAAACAACATTCTTCTTGCAAGGCCATACAAAGCCCCTCCTTTCTCTGCCAAGATTAATCTAACCCTTGCCTGTTTTGTAATACCACTTCAGGCCAAGGAGTCGAGCTGGTCCTGCAGATCACTAATAGATTTATATACCATCTCCACATCTGAAATTAACTGTTGCGAGGGTCTGTTATACATGTCTTTTGATATTGCTAGGCCCTGCTCCCCCAGTGGCCAGGCCCACAACCTCCCTTATTCCATAGTCTGGGTAAGGAGGATGTCATTCTTGCTAGTTGCTGTGCAGTTATGGGACAGTGCTGTAGAAAGACCAGGACCTGTCTGCCTTCTGTTCTGGTTCTATGAGCTGACTTAGCTGGATCTTCAGGGCTTTCATCTTATTCAGCGCTGTGAATTTCACTCATGAAGATAAGGAGGTTTCTGCTTTCTTTTCTTCAATCATGTAACTTAAAGGGCTGTTGGGGTAGAAGAACAATAGAGCCCCTAAATTTCAATTGCCTTTCCTGCATTGGATCAGACAGAGAGTGAAGGAAATTTCATATCTAGTAATAATTTTCTTACTCTTAACATTACCAAGGGAAGCATAATTTTTGCTCCTTTCCTTATACTACTCATCTTTGTTAAATGTTAGGGTTGGTTTATTTTTGCTACCTGCTCCAACCTCTGGGATAGATAGGCATAATGTTATTTTTAATTGTCAATTTGGCTTATGAATTTCTGTGGCCTTTCTTTTCCCCATATTTCCCTGGTAGCTTTTTCTGATGATCATTCTGCTTCATATTTTTCCTAGAGATTTCATCACCCTGGAAGTCATAAAAGAGAACGTGGTCAAAAATCAATTTTCTATAACTACTTCAGGCTGGCAAGGGACTGTAGTTTCAATTTCTAGATAGGGTGAAATCTTATATTTTTCTAAATGAGCAGTTAACTGGTTTACTTCTGCAGTCTTAACACCTGTAAAGGATCAGATTAATTAGGTAGGGGAATATTACTTAACCTCTTCAGGCCCTGGAGCAGTAAATGGAACAACTTGAATGGCACATCTGTCCTTATTGTCTGTAATGATAGCACAAATTAAACATCAGTAATTAAAGCATCATAGTATTATTAATAAACACAGATTTGAGTTACTTTAGTCAGACTAATGCTTGCATTTTCAATTTATGATCTGGTCTAGTACAACTAGTAAAAACATTTTCACATAAGTTACTTCAAAAAAGTGGGTTTTAAGTTAGGCCCAGTAGAATTTTAATTAGCTACAAAATAGTTTTTTCTCTTTAGCTTTACCTTGTACCATTGCCAGATATTTGAATAACTTTTGGCTTTTTTCCTTTTGCACAATATACAGCATTGTTGGGCGAAAGTCTCCATCTGGGGCACCCCCACTACTTACAGAGCATTTCTGAGGATAGTTGTAGACACAGCAGGTTTATCATGTCACAGTCACTCAGGTTGGCTGATGAGTTTGGTCAGCTCAGCATGATGATCTTGAGGATGGCCTGTGGGCATCTCACCCTCCTGCAGGAACTTCCAGAGGTGACTTGTCTGTTCCACTTTTCTTCAGATTTGCAAGAGACTGACCTTGAATCCTCTTCTCTTGAGACTGAGGGTGGAGGGGTGAGAGTAGGGCCCACAGGCTGTGCCAGTTAGTGCTGCTTTCAGAATCTCCTAGGAAATCTCCAATTTCCTTTACTCAGGCCATTTATCTCAGTATCTTTCCGGTCCTTTACAGCCAAATGCTTAAGGGTGCCTGCTTGTCACACCACCATCAACTCCAGATTATTTCCTCTGAAAGAGGGCTTTGGGGTCCCCTCACTAATTTTAGAGATTTCCTGTCTGCATGGGGATTATTCCTCATGGCAGAGGAGGAAAGCCATCTGCTTGTTATCTTGTGCAAAGCAACATGATGCTGTGACATAAAATGGGTACTGAAAGGTTCTAGGAAAAGAGAAAAGGCAAATATTACTTAACCATATAGAAAATAGAAGTTTACTTAGTCTTCTGAACTCGGTTTATAGGCAGAAGGCAGCAGCAATTTATGTTACACAAATTAATTCTGAATACCAGGAAGAATGCTCTCTACTTTTGACAGATTTGGACTTTTAAAGAATTTATAATTAACAATCACCAATTTTCAAAAACTTTTAAACTAAACCTTAATGATTCTTTTAAATCCTTGAGTATTTTCCTTAAAAATAGCTTTATATTTTTAGATGTTCATTAAGATTTCTTATTACCCCATTTCTCATCAAGAGCAGTGAAAACACTATAACATGCTTAAAAACATTTACACTTCTTTTATGTTAACTTAAAGGCATATTAATAATAATCATTTAGTTTGATTATACAGATTTTTCCTAGTACACATTTTTAGTTTCTTTTGCACATCCTTAAACTTTCTGCATTCAGCCACTTTCCTTTCTGTTTGCAAGGCAAACACCCTACCTCCATGCTATCTCTCCAGCCCCTTCTCTTTCTAACTTTTTTACTCATCCTCTGGGGCAGTCTTGCTGCCAACAACCGCCACATGCACCAATTTAGAGCCAGCCTTTTTTAAGGATTAGATCCAAGTTAACAGCCTAGAACCCGGCACTTGGGCCCTAGGAACAGAAGCTTTAAATTGTTTACTTCCAATTTGGAACCACTTTGCTAAATATTCTCGCATATAGCAGGACCAAATTTTTTTTTTTTTGGTTTTTGGGCTACACCCGTTTGACGCTCAGGGGGTTACTCCTGGCTATGTGCTCAGAAAATCGCCCCTGGCTTGGGGGAACCATATGGGACGCCGGGGGATCGAACGCTTGTCCGTTCCTTGGCTAGCGCTTGTAAGGCAGGCACCTTACCTCCAGCGCCACCGCCCGGGCCCCATGGACCAAATTTTTTATGGCACTTATTAAAGATATTTAACACAGTTATATTGATTTCTTTTTTTAAAGATACTTACAACCTAGTATCATCAAAATTTTCACATTAAAGCTATTTTAAGACCCACCATTAAGTTTGGTTATATAAGCTTGAAATAGAATTGAGTTGTTTTAACAATAACATGCGTTTCACAAAATTAACAATATTGTTTTTAAAAAAAAACTCAACCATTCTCAATTTTTTTCCTTTTTGACTCCCAGCCTCTAACTAAAAACTTTCTTCCTTAGCTCCAGCCCTTCCTTTAATATGTAAAGGACCCACTGGAATTACTCTGTCTACACCTCCTCCCCAGCCAGATGAGTCTGGGAAGACAATAACTATCCCTGCCTTGGGGCTGGGTGTATTCCTTTTTTTTTTAGATAAACTCCCAGTCTCTCCTGGATGGGAAGTTAGAAAAAAAGCACTTTTTTTTCTTTCCAGCCAAAAAAGCGGCCAGTTAGCCTTTGCTTCTTTCTCTAGTCACATGTTCATCTTTTCTGGCCTTAACTAACCCAGGAAAGCTGGGTAATTGCAAAGTCCAGAAATTCTCCAGGGAAAATTCTGACCAGGCTTTTTGATGTAAATAGGGATGACATAGAGAGAGAAGAACTGTTCTTGTATTGAAAATTCTCTGAGCAAAAGGATTTGTTGAATTCATAATTTGGCTGGTAAAAGGGAGAAAGTAATATAGCAAGGGAGAAATAATATTTAGGCTGAATAATATGAAGGGAATGTAATGTCAGTACCATAACATAATTTCAGAATATCTCTTCAGAAATTTCTTTTTTTTTTTTTTTTTTTTTTTTTGGTTTTTGGCCACACCCGTTTGATGCTCAGAGGGTTACTCCTGGCTAAGTGCTCAGGAAATGCGCCCCTGGCTTGGGGGGACCATAATGGGACGGCCGGGGGAGTCGAACCGTGGTCCTTCCTTGGCTAGCGCTTGCAAGGCAGACACCTTACCTCCAGCGCCACCTACCCGGGGGGGGGGGCCCCTTTTCAGAAATTTCTTAACTCTCCACACAGGGGTAAAGCTTCTGCAGAGGGGCCTTTTGATGGAATTTCTCGGGTTATCAAGTTATCGCACCAGGAAAATTCAAAAAATTTATCTCGCAGGCCTACTTAATAGCCCCCATAAATGGAGATATAAAAATTATTATCAGTGCATAGACACTCAGGAGTTACTTCTGACTCTGCACTCAGAAGTGACTCCTGGCAGGCATGGGAGACCATATGAGATGCTGAGAATCAAACCACCATCTGTTCAAATCAGCTGCATGCAAGGCAAATGCCCTACTGCTGTGCTATCTCTCCAGCCTGATAGGTAATTTTAATTAAACAGCTATACATTTCCTCAGGGGAAAAAGTGAAAGATTTTACTGGTAAATACAAAAAAACATTAAAAATTTCTCTGACAAATTTTAGTAAGGAACTGGATTTTTGTTTGTTTGTTTGTTACGCCTGGCTATGCACTCAGAATTGGTCCTAGCTCAGAGGACCATATGGGATACCAGGGATCGAACCCAGGTCTGTGCTGGGTCAGCTGAGTGCAAGTGAAATGCCTTGCCACTGCACTATGGCTCCAGCCCTTGACAAATTTTAGTAAGGAAAATACTTTTTATTTTTATTTCTTTTACTTTTGTATTTTTTTATTTTATTTTTTGTTCTTTCTTATTATATCTCTATATATCTTTCTAAATATTAACCTTCCTGGACATAATATTTTGTGATAATTCCTTTCAAATATTGTAGGTCTCAGAAACATAAATTTAATACAAATTTAGTAAGGTTCTATGCTTTAATTTTCTAATTTAAACACTGTATTTGGGAATAATTCACAGAAAAGAGCTTTTTTTTGTTTTTAGTTCAAGGTTTATATTAAAATATTATATGGTGGAAGGTTTGAAAGATAGTATAGGGGTCAGGATACTTGTCTTACATGTGATCAACTACTGTATTTTCTGGTGTATAAGACGACTTTTGAAACAAAAAAAAAGTCAACCGAAAATCGGGGGTTGTCTTATATGCCGAGTATATCCCGAAAAATGTTTCAATAGGCTGCTAAACGAAAATTGTCTGAATATTGCCACAAAACGAATTTTCCAACTTGATCCTGCACCAATCACTGCAAGACTGCTCAGACCGCCTCTCTAACTCAGCCAATCCAAGCAGGCTTTTTAGGCATGCAAATTAGACAATGTTCTGGACCCGAATCTACACTGTAAAAAAACCTGCTCAGATTGGCCAGAGAGGAAGTCTATGACAGTATAACCTTTGAACCTTTGCTTGTTGTGATTGGCTCACTGTGGTACATGAGCACAGGAACACATGCAGCACATGTAGCACAGGAACGTTCTGTTTGATACAGCGAATATAGGCCTAAACTTATGTTTTAACTGCAAAATTAGGGGGTCGTCTTATACGCCTGAAAATATGGTATATCTTGAATCTGGGCACTATGTATGTTTCCCCATCACTACCAAGAATGATTTCCGAGTAGAGAGACAACAGTAAGCCCTGAACACCACAAGTTGTGGCCCAAATCCTTACCCGGACTTCAAATACATATGTGGTACTTTGGAGGATGTAAGGATCATACTTCTAACTTGGTCACTTGCCCTTTTCTGTGGCAAAAATTAGCCATTTGTTGTTGACCATTTTCTTACATATTAGAAAACATTATTAATCTGGATATTGATCTGGATGCTGTTTGCACACAAAATTATTTCCAAATGTTTGCATTATAAATTTTAGCTTTAAAATTTTAGGATATGCACCTCTCTGCCCTCTGCTTTTATGAATATGTACTTCTCCTTTGTGCCTACGCACCATTATCCCCCTGCCATTCTCTATCTCATCTGGAACCCATGAAAACCACAAGGAGCCATAATGCTGATACGAGTCAGCTGTGTTTGTCATGTTTGTGACAAAGACTCTGACCCCATCTTCCCTGCTCTCTTTGTACATGTTCATTTCTCTCTTACACCCCTCTACTGGAAACCCTTCATCATGCTGCCACCTGCTTCTGTAACCTAAAACCATGATAACTTCACTCCTGCAACACCATTAACTATTAGTGTTTCTGGTTTTGATTTAAACTTTATGTAAACAAGATCATTAGTTAAAACTAAATGAACACTGGAATAGTATATTTGGGCACTAACATTGTTAGATTAACAAAATGTAGAGAGTAGATGTAGAGTGTGATGAAATATTAAAAAAATAACAGTTCAAATCTAAGATAATTGGGGATCTGAAACTCAAATCACAGGCTATTAAAGATTTCATATAAATGAAAATGAAGGAGTTAAAAATATAACAGGAAGCCACAACAACAGAATTCAACAATCAAAAACTGTATCAGTGATACTGAAGACAAAATACAAGCCATCAGCAAGAATGAAGTGACAAAACAAGAGAAATAAATTCAAGATAGAGTAATTATAATATGTGATAGGAAATGGCAAGAGAAATAAAATTCAAATTTTAGGAATACCAGAGGAGAAAAAAAAAAGGAAGGGGGAGAATGGCTGCTCGAAGAAATAATTACAGAGAACATTTCTGATACATAGAGAGGAAAACCTACACATATTTAAAAGGCCTACACAGTACCAAGCAAACAGCACAGAGACACATAATAATAAAAATGATAAAATTAAAAAATAAACAGATGACTTAGTGGAGCAGGATAGAAAAAACTCAAATATAAGAGAAACAACATAATAATCAAAACTGACCTCCCATATGGTATCTTATAAGTCAGAATAGAGTGTATTAATGTATTCATTGTATTGAATGAAAAACTTTCAGCCTAGAGTTCACTGCCTTTTGATGCTATCATTTAGACTTGAGGGAAGGAATAAGAACCTTTTCAGATAAACAGGAACTGGTAGCATTCATGACAACTATACCAATTCTCCAAGAATTATTGAAAAGCTGCCATAAAAAAACAGATCCTTGCAAAAGTAGATGGATTCCACAAACACACAAAGATGGCAACATAAACCTATATTTCATTTATCTCAATTTCAATAAACTAAACTCCCCTATAAATGGACACAGTGTAGCTGGATATATTAGGAAAAAAAATCTATCCATCTGCTGCTATCTTATCTCACAAGCTAAATACAGATTCAGAGTAAAAGGATGAAAAGCAGACAAGTCAATGAATAAAAAGAAAGCTGGGTCAGCCATAATTATATCAGACCAAATAGCATTTAATATAAAGAAGGTAATTATAGAAAGTAATGGACACTACTTATTGTTTATATATCAAAAATACTATCATAAACATTTATGCACCAAATAACAGCAAAGCAAAGTTCACAGAATTTCTGTGAACAAACCTAAAGAAACATATTGTTGGAAACAAAATAATAGTGGGAAAAATTCAACGCTCCACTTTTACCACTAGACAGATGGAATATTAGTAAAGAGATAAGAGCCTTAAATGAGGAGTGAAAAGAACTTGAATTGTTGGACATATACTGGGATCTTTATTCTCCCAAATTAGAAAATACTTTCTTTTTTTGTACACGTGGAATGTTCTTCAGAAAAGATTACCTACTAGGGCATAGCTCAAATATAAAACTTTACAGATATAAAAAATGTACAAAGTATTTTCTCAGACCATAATACCATGAAAAAAATAATCCAGAGAAGAAATATGAAGAAAACTTTCAACATGCAGAAGCTTAACCAAACACTGCTAAAGAGCAACTGGATCAAAGCAGAACTGGGGAAGAAATAAAGATTCTTTAAAATTCATGATAATGAAAATGCAAGCTAGCAGAATCTCTTGGGCACAGAAAAAGTTGAACTAGAGGGGAAATTTATAGCAATGCAGGAATATATTAATTAAGAAGAAAGAAAAAGTCCAAATCAACAACCTAAACACATATGTTGAAAATATGATCAAGGACATCCAGATCGGAGCAGAAGTTTTTCATACACCACAAAAGCACCAAGGGGAGAGTAAATGAACCTGAAAGGAGTCTATAGATAATTCCATGACAATATATTCCAAGGGTGGAGAAACCCTGTATCTCTTAGACCAAAGGGATTCCCATTTCAAATGACCCCAATATTTACTGTGCCTATGCAGGAGGGGGAAAAAAAAAGAGAGAGACAAAAAGCACAAAATAATTGTTTTTTCTTTTTTTCTTTTACCAAGTTTTTGTCGATTTATTTGTTTTGGGGTGGATATTGTAGTAGATGTCCATTTTTTTTATTTATATATTTACTTTTTCTTTCTTCTTTTCTCTTCTTCCTATTTGTGCTTTGCCATGTTTTTTATCTCATGACCATGGCAATTATGTGGTGCATATCTTTATTGCTGCAATGCTCACTGGATATCTTATTTGATACTTCTGTTGTGGTGTTTCACCTTCTTTTTTCCCCTTCATCTCTCAAACCAAGGAGGAGAGCCTCTAGAATGACTCTGCTCATAGACGGCGTAGTTGATTTTTACCCCATTTTATTACCTTTCTCTTCCTCAAACAAAACCACATAACAAACTATCTAGTCCCACCTCCCAATTAGGGGGGGCAGTAATGGAGGTACCAAGACCAAACAGTTATAAGACCACTAAGTAATAATCTAGACACAGAGGGGACCACGCATTCTAGCAGCCCCTGGGGAGAGAGTGGAGGATATAGGAGGCAGGATGCGAGCGGATGTGGGAGGAGGACAATTCGGTGGTGGGAATTCCCCTGATTCAATGTAAATATGTACCTGGAATATTACTGTGAACGATATGTAAGTCACAATGATTAAAATAAAAATTATATTATTAATAAAAAAGAAAATATGATCAAGGAATAGTAAACAAATCCAAAAGATAGTAAGTAGAGAGAATGGTGTAAAGGAGAGCAGAAATCAACAACATAAAAACTATGAAAGCAATTCAAGGAATCAATAAAACCAGGTGTCTATTCTTCAGAAGAATAAACAAGATAGCTAAATCTTTAGCTTGATTCATGGGAGAAAAGAGATAAAGTTTTCAAAAAAATTGGAATGGAGATAAAAGAAATTACAAGAGACCCTTCTGTAATTCAAAATATAACAAGAAGTTACTATGAATAACTTTATGCTTATAAACTGTACAATCTAGAATTGGCTAGATTCTTAGAGTTATATAATTTCCCAAACTGAACGAGGAAAAAGTAGAAAGTAGAAATAGGCCAATGACAAATAAGAAAATAAAAACAGTAACTAAGATTCTCTCCAAGAATAAAAGTCCTGGTCTGGATGGATTCACTGTTTCAAACCATCAGAGAAGATTAATTACCTTTAATTTTTAAGCTCTACCAAAACATCAAAGACACAGGTATCTTTCCAAAATCTTTCAATGAATCTAACATTATAGTAACAGTCAAAGCAGAGACATTTTAGAAAAGAAAATTTTAGGTAAGTCTCTATAATGAACATCAATGCCAAAATCCTTATCAAAATTACAAGTACTAGAACCCAACAACACATCAGAAAATCATACACACTGATCAAATGGAATTCATCTCAGGGATGTAAGGAACTTTCAAGTTACACAAATCGTTTAGCAGAATACAACTTTCAAATTATACGAATTATTTAGCAGAGTACAACACATCAATAAAGGAAAATACAAAAACCACGTGATCATAACAATTGTTGTGGAGGAATGTTTTGACAATATCCAAACACTCATTCATGAGGAAAACCTTCAACAAAATGGATAAATAAAACTTTCTTCAAGATCATAATGGCCATCTATAACAAACCCACAATATTTTATCATTCTTAATAGTGAAAACTGAAACCATTTCCTCAGAGATCAGGAACCTGACAAAGATGTCCACTCTCCAATTTTATTTAATATAATATTAGAATATGTAACTACAGTAATCAGGCAAGAAAATGATTCAAAGGGATCCAAGTTGGAAAAGAAGTCAAATTATAATTATTTGCAGAAAACATGAGAATGCACATAAAATACCTACAACATCCACAAAAAGCTCCTAGAAACAATAAAAAAAAATACAGCAAAGTAACCAGCTAGAAAGTTAGTACACACAGTTGTATTCTTAACTGAGTCAAAAGAAAAAGAAATAAAGAAGTTTATCCTATTTAAGATAGTATTCAAAATGAAAAGACACTTCTCTGAGGAAGACAAATAGATGGCCCACAGGCACATAAAAAAATACTCATCACGA
Source organism: Suncus etruscus (assembly GCF_024139225.1). Taxonomy (NCBI): domain Eukaryota; kingdom Metazoa; phylum Chordata; class Mammalia; order Eulipotyphla; family Soricidae; genus Suncus; species Suncus etruscus. The sequence goes on along the minus strand of NC_064851.1, from coordinate 150,091,699 downwards.
CTTATCATTAGGGAAATCCAAATCAAGACAACAACGAAATATCTCCTAACACCAGTGAGTATGGAACATACCAAAAATTTTAAAATTTAAGACATGGTGTAAGGAAACGAACACTCTTCTCAGAGGAAGACAAGCATATAGCCAATATGAAAAAGAGTTGGCATCATTTATTAAGGAACTGCTAATCAAGACAACAATGATATATCATTTCACATGAATGAAAATGGCACATATCAAAAATAGTAGAAACAGTCTGTGCTGTAGGGATGTGGTGAAAAGGGAACTTTCATCCACTTCTGGTGGAAATGTTGTCTGGTTTATCCACTGTAGAAAACATTATGGAGAGGCCTTAGTAAATTTATAATTAAGCTGCCATATATTCTAAGAAATTCTTATTTTGTGAATCTAGCTCAGGACAAAATAATTCATTCAAAAGAACATGTGAACACCATTATTTATTGTGGTACTTAGTAGAGTAGCTAAGATATGGAATCAAACTAGATGTTCAATGGCATATGAATGGATTATGAAGATGTGGTACAAGTACACAATGGAATACTATGCAACTGCGAGGAATGGTAAAATTATGTAACTTTCTGCAACCTTGTTGAAACTGGAAGATACCATAGTGAGTAAAGAAAGACAGATGAAAGACAAATACAGGATGATTTCTTCCTACACTAATTACATGTTTCTCAACTTAAACTGTTTTCTTGCCAATAAAATCTTCCTGTTCAATTGTTCCTATAGTGTTTTTTTTGACAACACATCAATAAAATGTGAATAATGAGATCATTGTACAGATAAATGAGTTAATGTAGTCAAGTACTTTGTGTTTGTTTGTTTTATGGGCCACACCCAAAGGGTTGTAGTTTAATGTTGTCTTCAATTGTGCCCAGAGTAATTAGGGGATGGCCAGTTTTTCTGTAGTTAAGTGCTTCAGATGATTATGTCATTACATCTGTGCGTGACAACCAGGAACTAGCAAGTTTCAGCATCCCTTTGCAGGTAATATTTTAAGTTTCAGTTTTTCACTCCAGGGAGGCTTTTTAACTCCATTGTCAAGAGAAGAAAAAGGAAAAAATGGAAACTTTGTTTAATTAAATATAGGATCACAACAAGAGTTTACTTAAAATCTATAATTAGATTCCTTTTCCTAAATGGTGTATGAGAACTATCTGAAAAAGAGAGAAATTGAAACATAACTAGTTACAACAATGGAATATTATTAAAATTTTATAAAATTAAATTATAAACCTATAACTATGTTGAAATGTAAACTTTGTACTTAGGGAATAGGAACGACATGATCTTTTTCTTTTGATACTTCCTGCTGATGTAGGGGTGTGTAATGTCAGAATTTTTCTACTTTATCACTAATTAATGGAAATAACAGCTAACTGGGATCTTATTGTTCAAAAAAGTAAAGTAAAATAAAAATGATTATTTAAATTTCTAAATAAGTTTTAAAAAATGTGTAAATGCAGCTAAGCCATTTGAAATAAAAATAGTTTTCTCATAGTCTTTTAAAACAATGAAAAGTCCAAAATATATCTGGATTTAAATTTGATGAGTCCTTATATGGCTCTGTGGAATCCATAGCTTCTTTCTGGAAGTGCCTTCTGTGGAAATATAAGCATATTCTCTTCCACTGATGATCAAGTTTCCTGAAATTCAGTCTTTGTCAATTTTCACCAAATAGGTGAGTCTTTTCGATTCTTAGGTCTTCCTGGAAATGTTTTTCAGCAGCTGTTTATGGTTCTTCTTGTGGTAGACTTAAAAAATTTAAAGAAAACAATGATATTGACAGAAAGTCAATTGGAGGCATTCCCATTTTTAAATTTTTCATTGATTGTATTTTAAGTGTTCTATGTACTCTTTCACCTATCGCTTGTCTTTGTAGATTGTATGGTATCCCCTTATGTGCTTTATCTGCCACTCATTACAAAAGGCTTGGAAAGTTGTTGGTATATGCTGGTTCATTATCTGTCTTGATTACATTAGGAATTCCCATAACTGAAAAGCATTGAAATAGAAAGGAGCAAATTGCTTTAGCTCTCTCTGATGACATAAGGACTGCCCATTTAAATTTTGAAAAAGTGTCAATCACCACATGCAAGTATATATATTTAAAAGTTGCAAAATGAGGTTAGAGAAAGAAAACTATTTTGCGGAATGTGCCATATTATTGAGTACGGAGCAGAGTAACTAATAAATAATGTGTGTGATGAGGTCATATAAAATTGTGATTCCTCTGGAGTACAAATCTTGAGTCTTTTTTTAAAGGGAATTTATATATTGTATTGATCTAAGAATTATTTCTGTTAACCTGACATATAGAATTTTAACAGGTAATGCTTATGAGCACAGTAAAGGAATATAGCTTTTGAATTTATTCAATTTTGATTCTATGTTTTTTTGTTTTGTTTTGGTTTTGGTTTTTGGGTCACACTCGGCGTTGCTCAGGGGTTACTCCTGGCTGTCTGCTCAGAAATAGCTCCTGGCAGGCACGGGAGACCATATGGGACACCGGGATTCGAACCAACCACCTTTGGTCCTGGATCGGCTGCTTGCAAGGCAAACGCCGCTGTGCTATCTCTCCGGGTCCCTTGATTCTATGTTTTGACTAAAAGTTTTCTTTTCAAATATAACTTAAGTAAGTTAAAAGGAATCTTTATTAGCTTTGGACATTTAACAATAAGTTATATTTACTTTAAAAGGAAAAATAGAGTTCCTGATAATTTACAAATTATTAAATAACTCGAGGTCTTCAAAGATAGGGACTTTAGTTAGTTTCTTGAGTCAGTTTTGTTTATCTTTAATAGTTATAGTTTTTGTTTTTTTGTGTTTGATAATTGGAATTTTTTTTTTTTTTGCGTTTTGGCCACACCTGGTGATGCTCAGGGGTTACTCCTGGCTATGTGCCCATAAATTGCTCCTAGTTTGGGAGACTAAATGGGAGGCGGGGGGATCTAACCATGGTCCATCCTAGATTAGCACATGCAAGGCAGATGTCCTACTGCTTGTGCCACCACTTCAGCCCCTGATAATTGGAAATTTAAGAAATTATTACAGCTGTCTTACTCTTCTACTATGGGAATATTTTAAATTGTATGCTGTAAACAGAAAAAAAGGTTAAAAAGAAAAAAGAAAAGTAGGTGAGTGGTATGTGATTTATGCAAAAAAATTAATGTATGGATTTATGAATACTGGGAAAAGTGGGAGAGAATTCTGTAAAGAAGTAACCAGTTGGTTGCAAATATAATGGAAGAAATTTACAGAGTGAATTTAAAGGAATGTGCAGAGGTTTGAGGATGTGTACAGAGAAAAGAATCTGTATAATCAAACTGGATGGTTATTATTAATATGTTTCTATTCAGAATTTAGCTAATGTTTTATATAAAAGGAGTTTTTGTATACCATGAATTTACATGTTATAGTGTTTTTATGCTTATTGTTTGAGAATGGGGGTAATGATGAGGTGTTATGAGCACTTCATAAAGATTTTAAAAGGAATAATCAAGAATTTAAGAAAGTTCATTGAAGTTCAGTTTAAAGATCTTTGAAAATTAGTGATTTTTGACTAGGAATTTTTAAGTCTAAAGTCTGGCAAAAATAGTGGGCATTCTTCCTGGTATTCAAAATTCTATTCAAGTTATATGTATAACAAAGTTTACATATTAATGGTGGAATTTATGTGATGTGAATCAGGAGAATGAATAAAACTGCTTTTTTGTATGATATGCATGATTAGACATGTTTGAATGCTTTTGTAGTTGATGCTATACTGTTTGCCAGATTTTTCAATCCTTTCTGCTAAGGACATTGATAAGTGTATCACAAAGAGCTTTGTGAATATGGTTATGGTTTTATTTTTCTGCCTTTTCTCTCTCCTTAGCACCTTCAGTATTATTGATGTTTTATGGCATTATGTTTATTCGCATGAATACGGGCAATAAATTTTCCTCTCTGTAGTGGGGATTACTCCGCATGCAGACAGGAAATCTTAAAAATCAAGTAGGGGACCCCAACTCCTCTTTCAGGAAAGGGGTTGAGATTGAGTGACAAGCAAGGCCCTACTGTTAAGCAGTGACAGGAAGACCATGGAGGTGAAATGGCCAGAGGAAATTGGAGATTATCTGGGAGTTTCTGGATCTGCACTGACTGGCCACAGCCTGAGAGAGCCTGGGCTCTGCTCTCAACCTCCACTCTCAGTCTCAAGAAAAGGAAAATAGATTCAGAGGTTAGAGTCTCTCCTAACCCTGAAGAGGGCTGGGAAAGGTGACCTCCGGCCCAATCCTACAGAGGGTGAGATATCAGATCATCATGCTAAACTGGCCTTCTCCTCTTTACATCAGCCAAACATGACGTGACAGATAAATTATTCAACACCTGTTTTGTCCTCAACCAATCCACAGAAATTCTCTGTAAATAACGGGGTGCCCCAAATCAAGGTTTCTCCAATATTGCTGTGTTTATGCAAAGGAGCAAGCTGAAATTATTTGGTTAGTAGCAGTCTGGCAGGGTTTGGGGTTTAAGTGGAGAGAAAAACTATTTTTTCTGTAGCTAGTTGAATTAAATGCATTCTTAAAGCCCAATCCACTCTTCTTGGGTGACCTATGTGAAAGGAATTTAACCTGGAGAGGAGAAGTAAGAAAAAGTAACCCAGAGCTGTGTTTATTAGAATACCATCTACTGCTCTAGGGCCTGATCGTTTGTATAATATTTCCCTATAGAACTGATCTGAATCTTTCCAGGTTAAAACTGCAGAACCCAACCACATGTCAATTGCCTCTTATTAAGGTGGTGAAATCTCTAGGGAAAATATGGAGCAGGGAGGCTTCCAGGGGATTAAGTACAAAGTGGGGCCATGGGAATTGATATCAACGAGCTAAAGCCATTATTGATATCAATTGTATCAGGTGGCTATCCTGTTGTTCTTTCTACCCCAACAGCTGTTTTAGTTGCAGGATTAAAGAAGAAGTAGGAACCTCGTTTCTCTTTGTGGGGGAGTCACCTGAATGGGAAAGACACCCTGCAGACCTAACTGCCTCAGCTCACAAGACCAGAACAAGAATGCAGATATATGACTGTGACTATGCAGCAAAGGATCACAAGCAAGAATAAAACCTTCTTACACAGAGATGTGGACCCCTAGACACACATGTGCCTGCAGAGACTGTTTTGAAAAAAAAATGAGGGAATGTAGGACTCTGATGTTACTGCTTTCCCCATGAAAGTTTCTGCTTTTGCTAACACTGCTTCTATGCTTTGTTAGTTAATGTGGCCTTCAGATAAGAGTTGGAGACAAAGGGAGACACAAGACCTGAAACATGGCACCCACATCCAGAACACGGCACCCACGTCTGTGCACTCAGAATAAGCCTTTTAACAGATCAGCCTTTAACATCTGAATTATGTATTTTAACTTGTGGCATTTGAATTGTGTATTCCTTTTATCTGTTTCCTGGAGGTGAACACTCACACTCCTGGTGATGGCTATGCATATCCTCACTCCCCTAGTATCAGAGTCTTTGACTGGAAGCTTGTTCCTAGGTGGAAGTCTTGGACCTTTGTCTAGCTAAGCAAATAAAACCCTGCTTTGTGACTTGCATTGCTGAGTGATCTCTTTGTCTAATCACTAGGCTGATAGTACAAACCTAACAGTAGAAGTGGATGTTGTACCATAGAGTTGTGAGCATTTATAGATGCAGAAGCAATACCCATAAAGAGGCCAATGATGTTTGCAGAGTTGCTCATAATATTACAGCATCCTGACACATGTGATAATAGGTAAATTAAGGTAGCAAGTTCTATTTGTTTTTCAGAGCTGTAATTAGGGCACACTGTTGTGGTCAGGGATAAACCAACAATTCCACATTTTCCTGAAGATGATCCATCAATATAAAACACAGAAATTTCTGGAATGGGAGAGGTAAAAATGATCAAAAAATTATAAAAGGCATTCTTCTAAAAAAGTCCTATTTTTTCCTGGTGGATAGTATGAAGAAACTTACACTGAGAAGTCAGCTAAAGCTCTTTGCAGAACTTCACTAAGTGGTAGTATTGAACTAATTTTATTTTGGGGTATTGGCAGGACTATGATAGCAAGGTCATATTCCAATAAAGTGTGAGTGCACAACCTCTCTGTAATAATTAGATTAGCTATTAATTCTAAGTATGATGATTGTGTGTGGTTGTTTATTATGAAGTTATACTTTTCAGAGGTCCTGATAACTGGACAATGGCAGCAGTTAGTGATGTTGGTATTGCAAATAGTAGTAGTCATACATTCTCTCTGGGGATAAAGTGAGTGAGATAGGTCTTCTGGAGGCAGTCTATAAAATTTTCAGTTCCTTCTGAATCTCTGGAGTCAGTTATCTTGGACTATTCAAGGAAGCATCACCTTCTAAGGTAAGGAACAGGTTAGTTAGTTCTGAATTTGGGATATCAAGAGAGGAAAAGACCCAATTAATATCACCCAGAAACTTTTGAAAGTCACTTAGTGTCTTAAAATCTTTCTGGTAGATTGAAGTTTTTTGAGAATATACTGTTGTGCATTTGAGAATATAACCTAGTTATTCATATGCAGGTATCATATGGACTTTTTCTATTGCTACCTGAAATTTGTCTGCCAGAAAATTTGTCATAACATCTTCTACAAGCTTTGAAGTTTCCTCTCATTTGAATAAGCTATTAAAATATTGTCCATGTAGTGTGTTTCACAGTCATTAGAAAATCTTGCACAGGAAGGATGTAAAACTAAATCAACAAAATACTGACACATAGTTAATGAGTTAGTCATTCCTTGAGATAAAACAGTCCACTAAGATCTGTGCATAGGTGCTTATAATTTAATGGAGATTACATATCGTTTATGGTCATCTGGGTGATAGGGTTATTATAGAAACAGTCTTTGATATCAATCACTACAAAATGCCAATTTCTAGGAATCATTGCAAGAGAAGGAAAGCCAAGTTGACGGGTTCCCATCGGAATCATTGTGGCAATTACATTATGCAAGTCAATCAATAGTTGCCATTTGTCTGATTTTTTGTAGAACAAAGACAGGAGATTTTCATTCAGAAAATGATGTTTCTATGTATCCCAATTTTTAATTGTTCCTCTACTAAATTTGTAAGCACCCTTAGTTTTATTTCATTAATAAGCCACTGACTTGTCCACATAGATGGTTAGATTTCCACTGTACGTGGAGTGGTGGTGGACACTTTAACTCAGTGACTCCAATTAGAAAATGTTTTCTGGATCATTTACTAGAGAAGTGACAAGTAGATTTATAGGTGGAGAAATGACGAACTCAGCACATCATTGATCGTGTAAATCCTGACCCCATAGATTCAGGGGTATAGGGGCCACATAGGTTGTGACATGGCTATATTTCCTTCAGTGGTAAAGGATTTTAGTTTCCTACTGCACTGGCAGAGGAAGAAGGTCAATTCCTTGAAAACCTATCCCTTGTAAGCCCAATTATGAAGCCGGTATTGATAGATAAGATGGAAATATCTGTCCTGTATCAATGATACCCCTGAATTTCTTGCCATCAGTATGTAGGGGAATTACTGGGCAAGTTTTTATGCAGGTTATATGTGAATGCCACCATAGTGTCTGTGGAAGCTCCTAAGAGATTGGTACTGCCAAATCCTCTGATTCTTGGTGATCAAAGTTGCCTGGCAATACAAATGAGAGGAGTAGGAGTTGTGTTATTCCCTCACCTTTTTTAAAAGTTCATATTGTAGACACTGTTATGATTATTAGTTCTTCCTTATAATTTGGGTCTATAATCCTCATGTGAACGTTACTCATCTTCATTGTTAGGCTGCTCCTACCCAACAGCAAACTTACTATACTTAGTGGTCATCCTTTATGCCTGAGCATAGTTTGTATAGGCATTGTGCTGGAGTCAGGGTTGTATCAATTGGGCAAATTGGGCAAAATTCCAGTGGTGGTGGGGTGTAGCAAGTTTATGGGCTATAGGAGTGAATGACTTGTTGCCCAAAATTTTGTCAGGCTTGGAGTAGGCCCACTGTCCACTTGTCTGTTATTTGCTAAAAATTAGTAGGGCAATCTCTTTTTTGTTTATTTTTTTGTCTTGGGATTTTTGGGGGGGGGCACACTTAGTTACGCTTAGGGGTTATTCCTGGCTTTGTGCTCAGAAATAGCTCCTGGCTTGGGGGAACCATATGGGCTCCTGGGGGATTGAAATGAATTCCGTCCTAGGCTAGCACCAGCAAGGCAGATGCTTTACCACTCCGCGCCACCGCTCTGGGTCCAAGAAGGGGGTGGATTTGGTTCAGGTGGCGGTTTCCAAAAGATGGGAAATGGCAGAACTCTGCAATCACTACTGTAGTGACCAAACTTACCACAATTAAAATATTTACCTCAGATTTGGGAGCTCTGGGACTGCCTTCTGTTGATATAGTCAGGTTGTCAATCTCTTGCCCAGTGATCGCCTCTACCACATTTAGTGCAAGGTACAGGTGGCGGTCTTGAGAATTCATGGTTGGGTGGGGCTCTAAATTCTCTCCATTGATATCTTAGCTTCCTAGTTTAATTTTGGACTGAATAAGCTTCAAGGGCATTTACTTGTGCCTGGCAGAAAATAGAATTAATGTTTTAGCATACTTTGAGATATTCAGTATGTCTTCTCCCTTAAATAAGGGAGTATGTCTTAGTATGGCCTGACAGTCTTCATTGTATTTTCAAGTGCGAGTTGCTTTATTAAATGATCCTGGACTGGTGGGTGGGGAAAAATGGTCCTGGACCTCTTTACCCTTATCTTTGTACTGTCTCAGACAGCTTGCAATATACCATTGTGATCTCCCAACAGACACCAATAGTGTCAGAATTTGGAACCAATACTCACCTGGGGTAGTTTTTAGTTATGTGGCACCCTCATTCCTTCTAAATTGTATAAGAGCACAGAAAACTAGGCAGACATATTTAGAATTAGTATAGTGACCCATTCACTCTCTGTTTACTAGACCTTGAGTTTATGCTACCAGTTAAGCTAATTGTGCTGAAGTCCCTGGAGAGTGTAATTCAGTCTGAAGATTTCAGACAGAAACACTGAACCACTTGCTTGGCTAACTCCATTTAAGACAACTGCATTGCTCCCATTAGAGGTTAAAAATGATCAGCATTCAGAGCAGAACTTCTGGAAACATAATAAAAGACTCTATCCTAAGTTTCAGCCTAGGATCAGTGCAAAAACCAAGGCCACCAACTACAGAAGACTGATTAAAACAACAGTGATGGAACAGAACTTCTAGAACCATAAAGAAAAACTCCATCCTAGGCTTCATCCTATGACCTGTGTAAATACCAAAATCTCTAGTTACAGAGGCCTGATTTTATCATCTATAAAATGATGATACTTTCTGAGCAGAAAGTTTCCAGACACCATAAAAGGACCTAGGTGAGAGTAAAAGAGCATGTATGGAGTATTTATTCCCATGACAGTATACTTCAAGGATAAAAAATCCCTGTATCCCTTAGGTCAAGGGAATTCTCTTTCTAATCTCTCCAATATTTACTGTGACTATGCAAAAATAAAAAGAGAGAGAAGCACAAATCATTTTTTCTGTTATTGTTCTTTTGTTTATTTTTTTTCATTTTTTGCTTTGTTTTGTCTTTATCTTAGGACCGTGGTTATTGTTTGGTTGTTGTCTTTATTACTGTAGTGCTTTTCATTTTATTTTTTAAATTTTATTTATATTGTTATGTTTTCCTTTCTTTTTCTCTTTCTTCTCTTAAATTGATATTTATAGCTTCTAGAAGGACTCCTCCCATTTTTTGCTTGTTTGATTTTTGCCTCCCCTTTTTTCCCCTTCAAACAGAACTACATAACTTGAACCATCTTGTTCTGCCTCATAAATTGAGGGGAAAATAATGGAATACCAAGATTAAAAAGTTGTATGAACATTGAGTAGAAATAAAAAAGTGATCAGACTTAAACACCAAATTCAAAGCCATTGACAACAGAATCGATACCCAGTCTACAACAAGCTAGACACAGAAGGGATATAGCAGCCCGGGGGCATAGGAGAGGGATATAGGTTGCATGCTGGGAATAGGGGTGGAGGAAGGACAACATTGGTGATGGGAATGCTCCTGATTCAATGTCACTATGTACCTAATATATAACTGTGAAAGATTTGTAATCCACTTTGGTTAAAATAAAAATTATTTTAAAAAGGAACTGGAGAGATAGCATGGAGGTAGGGTGTTTTCTTTGCATGCAGAAAGATGGTGGTTTGAATCCAGGCATCCAATATGGTCCCCTGAGTCGGCCAGGAGCAATTTCTGAGCATAGAGCCAGGTTTAACCCCTGAACACTGCTGGGTGTGATCTCCAAAATCCCCTCCCCAAAAAACAAAAAAAAATATTTAAAAAAAAATCAGCATTCAGATCTAAATACCAAACCCAAAGTCTATGACAACAGAATCAAGATTCCCAATCTACAACAAGTTATATACAAAAGGGACCTATTATACTAGTAGTCCAGGGGGCAAAGAGGGTAGGGATGGGATGTATGCCAGGAACAGGGGCAGAGTGAGGACAACACTATTGGTGGGAATGGCCCTAATTCACTGTTACTATGTACCTTAAATATAACTGTGAAAGACTTGTAATTCACATTGGTCACAATAAAAAGTAAGTAAAAAGATCAATGTTGACTAAAGGTAGATTTCAGAGCTCTTTCTTGTTCTGAGATCATGTGTCATGCATGTTTCAGGGTTAAGCACAGCAATGGGACAGCTCTTTTTCCTTAGTTGGAGAAAGGAATCCAGATTAAGCAGGCCACATGATTAGATAATTATCTTCAGAATTTTCTAGAACAAGGGTGTGCATAATTTAATTTTTTAAGAGTCTGGTCACGACAAAGATTCTCAGGGGTTACTTCTGGCTCTGTATTCAGGAATTACTCCTAGTAGGGGTTTGGGGAACTATGGAATGCCAGAGATAGATTTGAGTCAAGCTCATGAAAGGCAAGCAGCATCCTTCCTGCTGTACTTCAGGGCATGATAATATTTTAGAATAACATTCTTGATGTCTGTCATACATGAAGATTTTTTTTTTATCTCTACGAGAGTTTCTAGGAGCGCTGCAAGTTGGGTTATGGGTTAAAGATGTCAGGGGATGTCCCATATTTATTCAGGTAATCCTTTTAGCAAGACTGTTGCATTAGCCATAGTCCTAAAATATCCCAGCCACCTTTGGAATACTTCCAGAATAATTTACAAGATTCCATTCTAGGAAGGCCTACTGCTAGGGCCTGAAGTCGCTGTTGTTCTTACTAAAGGGGGGACTTGTTTTGTTTTGGAAACCAATATAGGAGACATTTCCTTCCTTTTCCTAGGGCTTCATATAAAGTCTTAACCATAATTTAATAGCCTACTATCTATAATCTTTAAAATCCTATCAGATCCCAAACTTCAAATAATTGCTTCTTGGTTGTAGATAGTGGTAGTTAGATATAAAGCCCGAACACACTTCTGGGAGAGACCTCATTCCCCTGGGGTCAAAATAAATCCCAAACAATGAGCCATTTTAATGAATAATATTGCCTTATTTTGGGAGAATTTATGTTCCCAGTTCTCAAGAAAGTTTAGTTTAGACAGCACACTGGCTTGCCAGTTTGTGAGTAGAATAGCAAATAGGTAAGTCATCCTTGTACTGGGGAAACTTCTCCTGAGCATAAGTTAAATCTCACATATTTCTACTTAGGGACTACTCCAAAATAATGGAAGTTATCTCCAGATTTCTGGGGTAGGACTGCCTAAGTCAGATGTTATTATTGCAGGGTTGAAGAGATGTACAGGGGCTAAGGTACTTTTCTTATATCTGGCTGACCCTGGATCTAATTCCTGGTACCACATTTAGTCCTCCAAGCACTGGCAGAAAGAATAGCTCCTTAATATTTCTAGGTATAGACCAAACTTCACCAAGAATGATCACTGTTTCATTTCCTTAATTAGACCAAAAGCAGTCTGGTTTCTTTCTCAAATGCCTGCCTTCTAAAGTGCAGTCCCAGTGTTGAAGGTGAAAGGCCACACCTTTTTTTTCTCTCAGTTATTATTAGAGTGGGACCAAATATTATGTTGCTATGCCTCCAGCATAAGTTATCTGCAAGCAAAAAGTCAGTGTCTGTTGACAATCTTACCTCTGACTTTACTAATAATCCATGATTATTACTAATAATAATAATTATTATGAGTAAATCACTGTACTTACAGTAATGGCAATAAAAATCTTTGTAAAATGAAGTGATATAATAAAAATTTTGAATAGCTAAAGCAATGATGGTGCATAAGGGGGCTTAGGGCATGGATATACTCAGATACTTCAGTATTTAGTTTTGTTGTTTCTTCAAAGTTAATTTTTTATGAACCATGAAGGATAAAGCTTATATTTAGAAAGAAAATAAATGCAGGAGTCCAGAGAGATAATATAGCTGGTGGGGATCTTGCATTGTGCATCAAAATTCCTGGCATTCTATATAGTCCTCCAAGGATATCTAAAAGTGACCCCAATGGACAGAGTCAGGAGTAAACCATGAACACAGCTGGGAAGAAGAAAGAAAGACAGGAAAGAAGGAAGGGAGAAGGGAGAGTGGGAGGGAGGGAAAGACCAAAAGGAAGGAAGGAAGGTGAGAGGGAAAGAGGGAGGGAAGAAGGAAGGAAAAGATGGTGATAGGGAGGGAAGGAGGAAGGGAGAGAGGGAAGTAGGGCCAAAGGGAGGGAGGAAGGAATTGAGGAAGAAAGGAAGAAAGGAAGGAGAGAGGGAGAGAGGGAAGGAAGGATGAAGGGAGGGAGATAGAAATTGAGGGAGAAAGGAAGGGAGGGAGGGAGGGAAGGAGGGAAAAAGGAAAGTATTCAAATACCTACCATGAGTTAAAGCGTTTATTTAAGTTGGAGGGAAATTATATTCTCAAGTGGGTAAGGTATCCAAATGTAGAATACCATTGGTAGCCTTCTGCCATGACCTTCTAAATGATTTTAACTTTCCTGCTTTTCCTGACTCATCCTTTTAACTTCCATAAATAGGAAGGTATACTTTGAATTTTAATGTCCTGAGAATATTTGGCCATTTTCAAGAGTTTCTGTGGTAATTATAAAAAAAATCATGGCAGTAATTGGCATAACTAGGATACATAAAGTATCACAATTGTAATGGAATGAACCAGAGCTCAATCAGTGATCATTTAAGACTGACCTTTATTTGCTCATCATTTGCTAAAACAGAGGAAGAGATCTTTACGGGTACCACAAAAATAAGATTTTAGAATCATAAATTAGGATTTATGCCTTATTTAAGCTTCACTTCCAGGAAGTCTGTTAACATACAGTACTCATGAAGTAGGCAGATATATAGGAAATGGGAGTGGGAGCTGGAAATGACTTCTTAGGAAGTAACAAAATGAAACTTGAAGAAATTAATTTGAGGTTAGTCCTAAAGTAGACAAAAAGCAGTATAGCCAGACCTGCTTTCTGGACATAAGAACTGAGGTCTGATAACACCACGAACCTGAAATTCTTAAGAAACTCACATGCACAAGTTCAACAAGGCTCTGGGTACCAATGTAGACTTCAGATCTGTGGCCTCATCTTTTTTATAGTGCAAGAAATGGCATAACATAACTGGAGAAGGTAAGGAAATCACATTTTTTATAATAAACTAGCAATTGATTTTTTTGCTTTAAAGTATGTCCCCTTTAGGCTTTTTGACATTGTCTTATCATTAATTATTTTGTACTGATTTTAGCTACTGATAACCAATGTTATTACTATTGAGTTCCGATTGCCATATATGCAATGATCTTTTTAGCATTTAGTCTAGAGTTTGAAGTCTCAATTAGTTTCCATCTCCTCACCCCATACACACTGTGTATTTTATGGTACACAAGACCTGATATGAGTCTTTTGGGATGTTCTATACTCAGTTTTGTGCGACAGTTCTTGGAAATTGATGCCAGTGGAGGTCTCCTGGTGACAAATTATAAAGCGGGGAGGAGAGAGGCTAAGGTATAAAGAAGAAAATCTGCAGCTTTCTCTCTTGCCCCCTCTACCACCGAGGAACAACTGGGAAGATCTAGGGCAGATGAAGTCTGTGATGAGCCCCTGCATTGCACTGACCTCAAATATTGCCAGGCACACTAGGTAGCCATCTATTTTTAAAAAATAATATCTTTATTTAAGTACATGATTTTAAATACATTTGTAGTTGGGTTTCAGTCACAAAAAGAACACCCCCTTCACCAGTGTGATATATAAGTGGAAATTTGGAGCTTTAATGGCCAGTATTAATAATTTTATATATTCTTCTGTTTTATAACAAAATATAAAGATAAAAAGTAATAAAATTAGCAATTTTGCAGTTTCATGCTGTAATAATTGCTACAACATTCCTAAGTAAATATTTTTCTGACATAAACAGATATAATATGATAACCTATGTAGTTTAGTGTCACTGCTACATTCATAATAAGGCTAAAATTTGAGTCATCATTATAGCTTTTGTTCTGGCAGTGCAAATGTCAACAAAGTGAAAAATGCAAAACACTTTGGTAATGTTATGAAATTATAATGATGACCTTAGGGATATTCATTTTTGTTTTGTATTGGGAGACCACATGTTGTATATGTAAACATTTTTATGGGATTATTATGTTACTGACCCTACCAGTGATTGTGTCACACTCTAGGGTAGGGCACAATCACTGATCAGGGTAGGGTCAGTAACATAATAATCCCCAAAAAATGTTTACATACACAACAACCACATTCAGAGCTTACTCCTGATTCCGCACCATGGGTCATTTAAAAAAAAAATTCTGGGGCTGGAGCAGTGGCACAACCAGTAGAACTTTTGCTTTGCATGTGGCTAACCTAAGATGGAACGTGGTTCAATCCCCAGGCATCCCATATAGTCCCCCAAACCAGAAGTGGTTTCTGAGCACATAGCAAGGAGTAACCCCTGAGTGTCACCGGTGTAGCCCCCACACCCCCCAAAAAGTAATAAAAACTTATTTATTTAATAAGTATGGTTACAAACATGTTTGTAATTGGGTTTCAGCCATAAAATGAACACACCCCTTCACCAGTGCAACTTTCCCATCACCAATGACATTGGTGAAGAGGTCACTACTGGCAGATATTAGGGAGCCATATGTAGTACCAGAATAACCTGGTTCACAATGTACAAGAAATGTGTGATGCCTGCTATACTATTGCTCGGCCCCACTTAGAGGGCCTGCTGAAAGGACCCTGTAGACCTCTAGGACCTGACAGGTGACCCTTTGAGAGCTGCTCATTAAGGCCAAGCTTTACTTTGCCTAATTTATCCAAGAAATGATTACCATTCAATTATTTTCAAAAGCATTTAAAATTTTCTTTTTGATATGGATTGATTCCAACCTTACCTCCCCCCCCCAATACTTCACTATAATGGATTACCTCTACATTTAAAGAAAGAGCTAGTGTGTCTCCATATTGAAACATAAGCTATCCTATCTCTTTGTGACCTTTACCTTGAGAACCAAAAAGCACATGTATAAATGTTAACAAATTTATTGTTTTGAAAACTTGCTCATTTCTGAAATAGAATATTTTAGAAGTTGAGTGCCTCAGTGTCACCTATTCTCATTTAGGTAGAATCCATCTTAAGCCAGTAATTTCTCATTTGTTGGGGCCAGAATAATAGCACAGTGGTCGGGCATTTGCCTTGCATGTGGATGACCTAGGATGGCCCCAGATTTGATCCTTGGCATCCCATATAGTCCCTGAGCCTGCCAGCAGCAATTTCTGAGCGTAGAGCCAAAAGTAACCCCTGAGCACAGCTGGGTGTGGCTCAAAAACAAACAATCAAAAAGGGACTTATTTAGAATCATCCTGTAATTGGTTAACAAATAAGACTATGAAATTTTCCTGTACATGGATGTACATGGAATCTATCATTCTGAGTGACATAAGTCAGAGGGAGAGAGATAGACGCAGAATAGTCTCACTCATCTATGGGTTTTAAGAAAAATAAAAGACATTTTGAAACAATCCTAAGTGACAAAGAGGAGGCTGGAACTTCCAGCTCACTTCATGAAGCTCACCACAGAGTGTGAGTGCAGTTAGAGAAATAACTACACTGAGAACTACCATAACCATGTGAATGAATGAAGGAACAGGTGGGGGTGGGGTGGGATGGAGGGAGATTGGGGACATTGGTGGTGGGAATGTTGCACTGGTGGTGATGGGGGTGTTCTTTACATGACTGAAACCTAATCATAATCATGTTTGTAATCAAGATGTTTAAATAAAGATATTATAAAGAAAAGACAAATAAGTCTATGGTGAAGAGTTTAATCTTTCTTTCATTTCTGTATAATAAAGAATTGATTGAATAAGTTAAGAGTATTTAAATCTCTCACATTAAAAACACATTCTGGGAGCTGGAGAGATAGCACAGCAGTAGGGTGTTTGCCTTGTCCAATCCAGGACAGAAGATGGTTCAAATCCCGGCATACCATATGGTTCTCTGTGCCTTTCAGGAGCAATTTCTGAGCACAGAAACAGGAGTAACCCTGCACACCGCTGGGTGTGACCCCAAATTCAAAATAAATAAATAAATAACCAACCAAAAAAAAACAAACACATACTAGCCTGTTACTGTTTCAAAAATATTTCCTTTAAGTCCTTGCAATATTCTCTTTAAAAAAATTTAAGGGGCAGGAGAGATAGCATGGAGGTAGGTCATTTGCCTTGCATGCAGAAGGCTGATGGTTCAAATCCCAGCATCCCATGTGGTCCCTGGAGCCTGCCAGGAGCAATTTCTGAGCGTAGAGCCAGGAGTAACTCCTGAGCACTGCTGAGTGTGACCCCCCAAAAAAAACAAACAAAAAATTTTTAAGTTATAATTATATTTCTCAATAGATTTTTATTGAATGATCTTTTTGTTATCATTTATATAAATTGCTTTTATACAAATGTATAAGAATTTATATATACTATTATGTAATAACATAATATAATCCTTAGCATATTATATATTTATATATATTCTATAATCTATATGTATGCACACATAGAAATTTATACAATATCATTATTGATCAAATATTTGTTTAATTGGAGTCTTGAATCATGACACATATTTCATATAAACTGTAATTTTAGCATTGGGACTCTGGTAACACAGTCATCCTGACCCTGTGAAGTGGCTAGATTTAGAAATAGTAATTAGCTATGTGGAAACTCTATGTCTATATGAATGCCCCCCAAATAATGTCCTGGACACCAAGTATCTGACACCCTTTGCTGGGACCATTATAGATGTAACACCATATGGAAAGAACACTAGAAATTCTAATATTTTCTCTTCATTTGGACTCTGCCATATATCCTTTGCCTTTGCTAATTGTAGTCTATATGCTTTTAACTTTATTAACTGTAACCAAATTTTTTCTAGCCTTTCCAAGTTTCACTGAAACAGCCCGATGGATGACCTTGTGTGACTTGGTAACAAATCTTTCTGTCCATAAGATACTCCAAGATATCTTAAAGAAAGAAGTTAGGCACAGATGCTTCTACCATCGAAGAGGGCCATGATATAGTGAGGAAAGTGTACAATATTTCCATAGTTTAATGCAAAGCACACAGCAAGAGGTATCCATGGGTTAGATGTTTAGAAAAGAAAGGAAATACAACATTTAAGGCATTTTATGCAAGGGTAGAGGAGCAAGGAAATTTTTAAACTCACAGAACAAAATGTTCAAATTGCAATTGGAAGTAGAATTTCTTGTCAGCAAAATCCTTAGTCAGAAAGTTCAGTGCCTGTGGTTCTCTCTGACCTTTGTTTTCTTTTTGTTTCGTTTTTGCTTGAATTCTTTGCCATCTGGCCGACACACTATCAAAACATAAACATACCTGATATTCTTTGCACTTTGACAGAAACTCATTCACACGAATAAGATCTGCCTCCTAGGTATTTGCTTTTAACAGCCTTTTATCTATAACTAATGTCTAGAGCTTCTCTGTCTCTGGCTACAGTGGCTTGCACTGTCTAACAAGAGCAAGATAATATTTTTAGAGAAATGGGCATAGACTTCTTGAGCATTGAACTCCTTGCTCCCAAGCTATAGGAAAATAAATCTACACTAGTCTCTTTGGAATTAGAGTTGAGTTAGGAAAAGAATCTTATTCTCTCTGTCTACCATAACCCAGGTCTAAATCATGAATGTGTGAGTTTTGTGTATATGGTATTATTGAGAAAGTTTATTGTGAAATATTTTTATGTTAAGCAAAGTCCAAATTTATACCTCTGAGATGGGAGCCATAGTACAGGGGGTAGAACATTTGCCTTTCACAAAGCTAACCAGGGTTTGATCCTGTATTGTTCTGTGTGCCTGCCAGAAGTGATACCTGAGTGTAGAGCCAGGAGTAGACTCTGAACACAACTGGGTATGGTCCCAATACAATGAAAAAAAAGTTATACTTTAAGTTATACTTTAAGGGCAGAGTAAAAAGCATTATTGTCATTGCATTAGTCCAAGTTTGGCTTATGAATAAGACTATTAATCACTAATGGTAGTCATTAATGAGCATTACTGACCATTTAAACTTAATCATCTAATAGCAAAGTCATATATAGTTCCCAATATATTACTTTTTTGGTTATGCTTTATTTGATCAATAAACTACAGGTATGTTTGCTTTTCTTTTAAACTATTTTTTTCCTCTGGAATGGGTGTCTACTCACAATTGAAAGGCGTTATAGCCTGTAAAAATATGATCTAGGAACGTGCTATTTTGATGTTGTTGTGGTTTTTGCATTCCAGATAGTTTACAAATTCCAGGGAGTCACTCATTCGGTGAATGCCTGCTATGTGCATGCCTGCTATGTATCCTTCTCCTCCACAGAGAAGTCAGGGGCAAACAGGAACAGATGTGAGGTGTATGTATCTCTTGCCAAATAAAAATTCTCAAATGGTAAGGACGTGGCTACCTAAATGGCCCTTCCAGTGTGACTACTGAGATTACTATGTCCTCATTAGTAAATATCCTCCTCCTGCCTTGCACTCATCAATTCTACCCCCAATTCAGTTTATGCTTTGTTCTGAATTTGAAAATAAAGAACTTTTCTGTGAATTTAGTCTTCTACTATGCCCCTTTCCCACTTTATCAGAGATCTGGCTCTTCTACATTGGGTTTCTAAGTCCATGCTGATTCTCCCAGGATGACCCTAGAGCTGAGGAAAATTTTGGAGGGAAAATTCAATTTCTGATGTTAGTACTTTGTATTATTTATCTTTAAGAGAATTCTATCCTGGACAAACTTGCTCAGCAAATATTTGGATTTTGCACCTGTCTCCAAAGTGTAAATAGATAAAAATAGCCTCCTGAAAATGTTCTTTTATATGGGCTTTATGTAATGTCTCATGAAGAAAAGATCTAGATGTGCAGTGATTCTAGCCTTTACGAAGGATCTCTTTGTGATGGGTCATAATCTTAGCTAAAAAGATAAGGAGATCTACCTGGACCTCATTAAGGATCTCAAAAAATGTTTTTGTTGAGATTTACAATATGATTGTAGCACAGAGCAAAATAAAGTTGGTAGAAATAAGACCACAGAAATGGTTTTGCTTCCTGCTTATGTGAGTCTAAGAAACTTAACTATTACATCACTATCACTTGATATTTTTCAATTTAACATGGCACACCAGTTTCTTAGGGTCATTATAATAAAATATCAAAACATGGGTGACTTACAGGACACTGGAAATTATTCTCACAGTTCTGGAATATATAAACTGGGAAGCTTCAAAGCAAGATGTGGACATCTTTCTAAAGGCTTTAGATGAAGATTAGTTGCAGTTCTTTTGCAGGATCATGACAAACTTTGGAATTTTTTGTCTATTGCAGTGCGACTCTAGCCAAATAGCCTGAGAATATTCACATCATTGTCTCTCTGTGTGCCCTTGTAACCAAAGCTTAGTGTGTGTGGGATGCTATACACTTTGCAGAGTGTGGTAGCTACTTCTGATTTGGTGATTGGGGGTATTCCTGGTGGTTCTTCAGGAATCATTAGATGCCAGAGATCCTATTCAAAGCTTTACACATTCAAGGCAAATGCTCTCTCACTGAGTCTCCTCCCCACTCCAATATATTCTTTTAATAAGAACACCAGTCGTTTTGAATTAATTTTATCTAAAGACCTCATTTTAATTTATCTCTGTAAAAACCCCGTTTCCAATAATATATTATTCTGAAATGTGAAGTGAGAACAACAACATGTTTATGAGGAAATATCTTTTTTAGTGTTTTCTCTTTTTTATTTTTAATTTAAAATCATGTGTTGGTTGGGTATTGAGGAACTGGGACCAGCAGGGTCCCACCATTCATGCTTGGGATTTGAGCTACAGCCATGGATGTTTGTAGGCCAGTCGTGCTATACATCAAATTAGGGTTCTGTACCTAACCCCTGTTGAGGAGGAACTGATCTTACTTGTTCTCACCTGACTCCTACTTTGTATTTCCTGACAGGAGAGACTACCTCAAGCTTATTCTTGCTACCAGCACTGAGGCTACTTTTTCTACTGCTCAGAACTTCTTACTTCTATCTTTCTAACCTCCTAGGATTGGAGACTTGCTCTTTTATACTCAGTATTATATTACAATCCCAAGGGAACACACACACACACACACACACACACACACACACACACACACACACACACACATCCTGAACAATTAATAAAGGGCAATCATGGGAAAAAAGTGCTAAAACCAATAGATATAGACCTTGCGCCCTTTGAAAAATGAAAGTAATGGATTATAATCCTAAAATGCTTTGCAAAAATCAAGATAGCATAGAAAATATGGGTGATCAGGGGTTTGATAATGCCTTTTAGATATGATATTACAAACACAGTCCTTGAAAAAAATGAATATTTTAATTTGTTAAAATAAAAAGTTTTCCTCTCCAAACATATTGCTCTGAGAATAAAACAAAAAGTCAAAGACTAGGGGTAATAAATTGTAAAGGAAATATCTGATAATAGGCTTGTATCCAAAATATACAAACAACACTAAAATCTTAACAAGAAAAAACAAACAAGTTTAAATACAGATAAAAGGAATCTAAACATATATTCACTCTACCCAAGAATATATGCAAGTAGAAAATGTACATATAAAAATATGTACAGCATAGTAAGTCATTAGGAAATTACAAATTAAAACAAGATGTACTATATTTTCACCAGAAAAGATACATTGCACAATAGTGTTTCCAAATACTGATATGAATATTAAAAAGAATGTCAGCTACAAGAACTCTTAATTATTTCTGTTGATAATACATCATGGTATAGTCAATTTAGAACATAGTACAGAAGTTTCTTATAATGATAAATGATATTCTTACTGTATGGCCCAGTAATTATGTTCTGCAGTATCTATATAAATGACTGAAAATTAATGCCAATACAAAAATCTGCACATAAATTCTAAGCATTAAAACCTTTATTCATAGCTACCAACATTTAGAAGAAGCTAAGATGTCCTTTAATTGGTGAATAGATAACAAACTGTCATACTGTGGGACACTACTCAGTGATACAAAGAGATGTGTGCTCAAGTCATAAAAAGAAGTGGAGGAATGCTAAATATATTATTTTAAGTGAAAAAATTTAATCTTAAAGACTATATTTTGTATGGTTTCAAGCTTGGAAAAGGTAAAATTTAGAAAAAGTGAAACTATAGAGAAGGTAAAAAATCAGGTGAGGATTAGAAGTGTAATGAGACTGTAATGGCAGATACATATCACTCACATTTTGTTAAAATTTTGTGTACTTTTGTGTATCTCTGCTTCGACTTGTTCATAGAGAGTGCTGTTTCTTCCTTGAAGATGCCTTTAATTCAGTGTCCTGGAGTGTTTTACCCACGTGTTGTTCTATATACCTTATGGTTTTAGGTCTGATATCAAGGTCTTTAATCCATTTGTATTTGATCTTGGTGCATGGTGTTAGCTGGAGGTCTGAGTTCGTTTCCTTGCAAGTGGCTGACCAGTTGTCCCAACACCACTTGTTGAAGAGGCTTCCCTTGCTCCACTTTGCACTTATTGCCCCTTTATCAAATATTAATTGATTGTATGTCTGGGGAGCATTCTCTGAATACTCCAGTCTATTCCACTGATCTGAGGGTCTGTCTTTATTCCAATACTATGATGGTTTAATGACTATTGCTTTGTAATACAATTTAAAGTTGGGAAAAGTGATGCCTCCCATATTCCTTTCCCCAAGGGTTTCTCTAGCTATTCTTGAGTGTTTATTGTTCCATATGAATTTCAGGAGTGTTTGATCCACTTCTTTGAAGAATGTTACCGGTATCCTTAGAGGGATTGCAGTAAATCTATATTAAGCTGAGAAGAAGCTTCTGCACCTCAAAGGAAAATGACTAAGATACAAAAGCCACCCACAGAATGGGAGAAGCTACTTACTCAATACCCATCAAATAAGGGGCTAATATCTAAGATATACAAGGTACTGACAGAACTTAACAAGAAAAAGAACATATAGCCCATCAAAAAATGGGGATAAGAAATGAACAGACACTTTGTCAAAGAAGAAATACTAATGGCCAAAAGGCACATAAAAATGCTCCACATCACTAATTATTAGGGAGATACAAATGAAAACAACAATGAGGTTCATCTTACACGACAGAGACTGGCACACATCACAAAGAACAAGAACAACGAGAAAGGAACTCCCATTTACTGCTGGTGGGAATGTCTTCTAGTCTAACTTTTATGGAAAACAATATGGAGATTCCTCAAAAAACTGGGAATTGAGCTCCCATATGACCCAGTTATACCACTCCTAGGGATATACCCTAGGAACACAAAAATACAATACAAAAATCCCTTCCTCACACCTATATTCATTGCAGCACTTTTTACAATAGCTAGACTCTGGAAACAACCAAGATGCCCTTTAACAGATGAATGTCTAAAGAAACCGTGGTACATATACACAATGGAATATTATGCAGCCGTCAGGAGAGAAGTCATGAAATTTTCCTATACATGGATGTACATGGAATCTATTATACTGAGTGAAATTAGTCAGAAAGGAGAGAGAGACACAAAATAGTCTTACTCATTTTTGGGTTTTAAGAAAAATTAAAGACATTGAAATAATTCCCAGAGATGAGGGCCAGAGGGGCCAGCTCCAGATATGAAGCTCACCACAGAGTGGTGAGTGCAGTTAGAGAAATAACTACACTGAGAACTATCATAACAATGTCAGTGAGTGAGGGATGTACAAAGCCTGTCTTGAAAACAGGCAGGGGATGGGGAGGGAAGAGATAGGGCATTGATAATTGGAAGGTTGCACAGGTGAAGGGGATTGTTCTTGTTATGACTGAAACCCAACTACAATTATGTTTGTAATCATGGTGTTTAAATAAATTATTAAAAATAAATGAAAATTCAAAAATCTATTTAAAAATAAATATAAAAATTATTTTTAAATCTCAAAAAATTCAGTGTACAGCTTTCTTTCTTCCTTTTTCTTTTTTTTTGTTTTTTTTTTTTTTGGTTTTTGGGCCACACCCGTTTGACGCTCAGGGGTTACTCCTGGCTATGCGCTCAGAAGTCGCTCCTGGCTTGGGGGACCATATGGGACACCGGGGGATCGAACCGCGGTCCGTCCTAGGCTAGCGCTGGCAAGGCAGACACCTTACCTTTAGCGCCACCGCCCGGCCCCTCTTCCTTTTTCTTTCTTTCTTTCTTCCTTCCTTTCTTTCTTCTTTCCTTCCTTCTTTCTTCTTCCTTCCTTCCTTCCTTCCTTCCTTCCTTCCTTCCTTTCTTCCTTCCTTCCTTCCTTCCTTCCTTCCTTCCTTCCTCCCTCCCTCTCTTTTTCTTTCTTTCTTCTTTTTTCTTTCTTCTTTCTTTCTTTCTTTTTCTTTCTTTCTTTCTTTCTTTCTTTCTTTCTTTCTTTCTTTCTTTCTTTCTTTCTTTCTTTCTTTCTTTCTTTCTTTCTTTCTTTCTTTCTTTCTTTCTTTCTTTCTTTCTTTCTTTCTTTTTCTTTATTTCTTTCTTTCTTTCTTTCTTTCTTCTTCCTTCCTTCCTCCTTCCTCCCTTCCATCCTCCCTTCTTTCCTTCCTTCCTTCCTTCCTTCTTTCTTTCTTTCTTTCTTTCTTTCTTTCTTTCTTTCTTTCTTTCTTTCTTTCTTTCTTTCTTTCTTTCTTTCTTTCTTTCTTTCTTTCTTTCTTTCTTTCTTTCTTTTCTTTCTTTCTTCTTTCTTTCTTTCTTCCTTTTTTCTTTCTTTCTTTCTTCTCTCTCTCTCTCTTTCTTTCTTTCTTTCTTTCTTTCTTTCTTTCTTTCTTTCTTTCTTTCTTTCTTTCTTTCTTTCTTTCTTTCTTTCTTTCTTTCTTTCTTTCTTTCTTTCTTTTCATTCTCTCTCTCTTTCTCTCTTTCCTTTTCTTTCTTTCTCTTTCCTTTTTTTTTCTTTTTTCTTGAGCCACACCTAGTGGCACTCAGGGGTTACTCCCGGATTTGCACTCATAAATTATTCCTGACAGGCTCAGTGGACCATATGGGATGCCAGGGATCAAATCCGGGTCTGTCCCAGGTAGGCCCACTGCAAGGCAAACACCCTACTGCTGTGCTATCACTCTGGCCTCCATTTGTATACTTTTAAAATTATGCCTCAAAAATTATTGTCTATTCACCAATAGGTATGTTTTTAAAAAGATAACAGCACAGATACACAGGCTATACCCAGATTAATGATGTCTAGACTAAAGTTCAGTTATCCCAATGAGAATCATTACTCTAGAAAAATATTTAAAAAAGGGGGGGGGTGCTGGAGAGATAGCATGGAGATAAGGCATTTGCCTTTCATTCAGAAGGACGGTGGTTCAAATCCTGGAGTCCCATATGGTCCCCCGAGCCTGCGAAGAGTGATTTCTTAGCATAGAGCCAGGAGGAAGCCCTGACCGCTGCTGAGGGGTGTGACCCAAAAGCCAAAAAAAAGAAGAAAAACAAAAAGAGTCACCTGATTCCAGTTGTTAAAGGACCAGCAACATTATACAGGATGTGGATGGGAAAACCAGGATCAGGGCCCACATGTCTCTTTCTCACTCTCTGATTTCTAGTTGTTGGAAACCCTGTGCCTCAGAGAAAGCAACTAGTATTTTCCCAATTTAATTTATGAATATTGATTAATCCTGGAGCTGGAGCCATAGTACAACAGACAGGGCTCTTGCCTTGCAAGTGGTAGACCCTGGTTTGACCCCTCACATTCCATATCTGAACATCACCAGGAGTAATTCCTGATGCAGAGCATTGCTAGGTGTGGTTCTCCCCCAAAAAACAAAACAATAAAGACTACAGATTAATTCCAAAAGCAGCCACACACTCAGTTCTTTGCTTTTAGTCATATATATTACAAAGACCTCTGTGTCCTTTTTACTGGCTTTGTTAACAGATATGCTTTGAGTATTTATCATTTGTGTATTTAATTTCAGCCTTCCTCACTTTGAAGAGACTAGTATTTGTGGCTTGGGATCATAAATGGAACAATAAACTTATTACCCAGACTACCTCAGATTTTCATTCTAACTGCTTTCATGTTTATAAAGAGCATATTTTCCTCCTGGTTTTGCTAACAAGACCACAATACTTTCTGGATAACATCATTTAAAATCAGCAAGAGTCCAGGTGTTCAATAACAGATGAGTAGATACTAAAGTTGTGGTATACACTGAAATATTATGTAGAAACAAGAAATAATGAAATCATTCAATTCTTTGAAACTTGATGCAGCTGGAGGACTTTGTGTTAAGTCAAGAATACATACTGGTTGTTTTCACTAATCTGTGATATCTATATATAATAATGTGACAAGAAAATGAAATATATTAAAGGTACACATACCCTTGGCCCAAGGTTATAGAAATGGAAACGCTAGGGAAAAAATGGAGGAGGGATGCTAAAATAGATAGTCTGGAGGTAATCTAGGGTTTAGGTTTAGGGGCCTGGGAATTGGCCCGAGGATGGAGGTGAGGTATTTGTATACATCTAAAACACTAAGTCGACAGTAATACTACTATTAAAGTTAAAAATGTGTATTAAGGAGGTCAGGTTGTGGGGTTACCATCTCACACCACAGAGATTGGCACACATCACAACGAATGAGAACAATCAGTGCTGGTGGGGATGTGGAGAGAAAGGAACTCTTATCCACTGCTGGTGGGAATGCCGTCTAGTCCAACCTCAATGGAAAGCGATATGGATATTCCTTCAAAACCTGGAAATTGAGCTCCTATTGAACCCAGCTATTCCACTCCTAGGGATATACCCTAGGAACACAAGAATACAATACAAAAACCCCTTCCTCACACCTATATTTATTGCAGCACTATTCACAATAACCAGGCTCTGGAAACAACCAAGATGCCCTTCAACAGACGAATGGCTAATGAAACTGTGGTACATATACACAATGGAATAATATGCAGCCATCAGGAGAGATGAAGTACTTTATTTTTTATTTTAAAATAAAATTGTATTGATTTATCTTTAATCAGCAACATTAAGTAATTTTTTAGTAGTTTTATGTCTCTGTATATGTTTAAGCCTCACACTAAAATTTTTAGTGTCATTCTATTTCAAAATTACGCCTCTATAGACTTTCCTTATATAACACTTTCCCTCTAGTAACAACAACTGCAGTTTTCTCAGAGGTTGAAATTTATTTTTGCTGTGTCCCTACCCCAGTTCATTTGTCTTGACTAAAAAGAAAAGTGCTTTTGTTGTACCCCATTCTGATTGTTCCTGTGACTTAATTCTATACACTTTAGAGCACTCTGCCCAGGGAATTACCATTACCATGTCTTTTTTTTAAAGCACAACAGTTCTCTCTCTCTCTCTCTCTCTCTCTCTCTCTCTCTCTCTCTCTCTCTCTCTCTCACACACACACACACACACACACACACACACACCTCTTTTTTTCTGAAGAATCCCATTTTTCTTATTGTTAGTATCTTTTCTCAATAAGACTATTTAATTGGAAAGATTTGGTTTGATTTTGGTTTGAGATTACACTCAGCAATGTTTAGGTGTTCAGCATACTTGTGGTGCTGTGCTGAGGAATCACTCCTGACAATGCTTGGGTGCTCATATGTAGTGTTGGGCTCAAACTAGGAAGGGCTCTGAGGAAGGCAAGCATTTTAACCCAATATTATCCTACCAAACCCAAAATTTGTATTTTCTTATAAAATATTTGAATTTTGGGGGCCGGAGAGGTGGTGCTAGAGATAAGGCTTCTAAGCCTAGGACGGACCGCGGTTCAATCCTGGGCGTCCCACATGGTCATACCCCCCCAAGCCAGGAGCGATTTCTGAGCACATAGCCAGGAGTAACCCCTGAGCGTCCAATGGGTGTGGCCCAAAAAACAAACAAACAAAAAACACTAACAAAAATTTTGAATTTTGTTCTGTTTACCAGGCACTGTGCTCAGCTCTGTTGCATAGAGAACCTTCCTATTTCTCCTGATCTTATACCTCCTTTTAAGCTATTTGTGTGTGAAAAGACAATACACAATTAATCTTAACATATAAGAAAGTTGAGAAACTAGTAAGTTTCTCATATATTATGCTTTTTGTTTATTTAGTTTTTGGTTTGGGGGTCATACCCGACTAAGCTTCTGGCTTACTCTTGGACTCTGAGTTCATGGATCACTGACAATTTGGAGAATTATGGAAAAATTATCTATTTACTTCTTTTTGAAATTTAGTCTCATTCTCCTGATTGCCTTCCAACTTCTTCCTCCTTTTTCCTTCCTCTTTTAGTCATGTGTTTATTTCTCAGTTCCAATCAAGACTGCCAGGAAGGAGAGAAAGTAGTTTGAATATATTAGTCATTTTTGTCTATATCCCTTCCCAATGACTGTGTTTGATAGCTTATGTGACATTTACCATAATAGAAATTACTATTTCTGGGAGTAGTTCTTACTAAACTGGGAAAACAAAACCTGCAAATCTATTCAAATAGCATAGTCTATCATGGTGGCACCCTGCTCTCTGGCAGGCAGTCTATCATGGTGGCACCCTGCTCCCTGGCAGGCAGCAGTGAAAACAGTTGAAGCAGTTTGCTGAACTGCCTCCAAGCCAGAAACTAAATGTGCCTAAAGAATAAGGGAATAAGGTCACTGAACTGTTATCCTCTAGGAACTCTGGCCTATTGGAGGTGAAACTAGCTGCAAATAATCATAATGTAACCTCACTTATTATCATTATTATTTAATCCACAAGCTGTATTAAATCAAGTTTTTAGGGCCTGAACCTCTTGCAGTATATGGGAGGAAATCTAGGCTCAGTGAGGGAAATTTGATAGTGGTTGGCAGCACCTTGATGGCAGCGTCCAGGACTGCTACCACTTGGGGGAGGAAAAGGCAGTTGAGAAAATTTCCATACTGTCTAAAAGTCATCCTTACTTGATGATCAGAGGGCTAGCTCTTCATGTTTAGATGCTAAACATTTGGTTTCCCTTTTTTAAAAAATACTATCAAAATGTTCCCCATTTAATAAGAATAGTAAAAATGAACTCCAGGCCAGAATAAATAAACCATTGTGAATTTGGAATCATTAAAATATGCATTCTCAAATTTTGACTACAGGAAGCTATACTGATTTCATCTTGCTTAATAACATCCAAAAATCTCTTGAACTACAGCATTTCTCTTTGAGAGAAGAAAGAGCTGACACCTTTCATAGAGACTAACACTTGACCTTCAGGATGCCTTAGGGGTAAGCTATTTGTTACTAAGAATCTACTGAAGCATTGTTTCAGAGGGAAATGCTGTGGATGGTGCATTTTTTTGTGCAGATTTGGGGACAACAATGTTTTTCTAAAATATCAGCAGCCAAATTACTTTGGGTTCTACCCAAGGACAGTATCATTCCTCACCCTCTGCTCTGACCCCTCAACTAGTCCTAATCTTCCAACATTTTAAGAAGCTTAGGAATTTAAGTTTAGTTTTCTGAGAACAAAGCCTCAGTTCTGCAGTTTATGATCATCAAGTATTAATTTACTGGAAAGTTAAACACTTGGGAGAAGTACTTTTTATTTTATTTTTTACTATTTTCTTGACAAAACTGAAAAACAGTGATCATTTTGAAGTTAAGTCCTGGAGAGTGGAGAGGAATAACACTTAAGAGAAGACACCTTTCCTGTCTAACATCACTTCACCCCAAATTGGTCTCCTATTTTCTATTGTCAAAACTAAGTAGACCACTCAGATGGTAAAAAGCTGTCTCACTTCCCACCTCCACCTTCCAAAAAAAGAACATTTTGAACAGTGTCAGAGAAATTGGCTGCTTGTTATTTTTGTTATGATTCTGAAGGCCCACAGAAAAATGAAAATGTCTTAAAATGTCTCTTTTGTTTAGACATTGATATCTTTATTTATTGCCCTTTCTCCACCATCTCCTATTACTCTAAAACTAATGTTCTGGACTGAAAGCTATTCAAATCGTTAACAGAAAACAAATAATAACAAGTCAAATTTTTTTTCTCACTGTATTTGACCAACCATACTAGAGTAGAAAGGAAAAAATATCTATGGTGCCAAGAAAGAATAAAGACACATATATTGCTTGAATTCAGTTCATGCATGTACCCTGGCTCAATATACCAATTTTATTTATATATTTTGTGATTTGTATTTTTATTAAATATGTTCCATTAAATACAGCATGTGTGGCTTGGGTTTGTTTCTTTATTGTGTCAAGGCCTATCAAGTAGTATATGAGTTGGACACCGTGGTTTTAGTGAAAGATGACCCCAGAAACTCAACTTTCTTTTTCAATTCTTCCAGTTCTAATTGGTTGCCTTTGTATCAAGGACTATGAGAGTAAAACACATTTAGATAGTGCTTCTAAAAATAACAAAACCTTGAGGTCTCAAGATAGGAGAAGTGTTTGCCACTGCTGTACTTGTGGGCAACTTTCAGTAGGACCTTCATACATTCTACGTGAAGGAAATCTTCAGGCTACCAGTCAGTTTATAGGATAACAGGA
The DNA here is from genome assembly GCF_024139225.1 of Suncus etruscus. Classification (NCBI taxonomy): domain Eukaryota; kingdom Metazoa; phylum Chordata; class Mammalia; order Eulipotyphla; family Soricidae; genus Suncus; species Suncus etruscus. The sequence continues at coordinate 150,061,602 of NC_064851.1, read as the reverse complement.
AAAAAATATGTGAAATATATGTGAAAAACAGAAGCTGATTGTGCATAGTGTATAACATGGAGAGGAAGTAGTCTAAACTCTTTATGGCAACTTTGTTATTTATCAATGGAGAAATAAAACCTATTCTTTAATAATTTTGACTTGCCCTAAACTGCTACAAAACTGAACTTAAAATGAACTTCATATTTGATATAAAATAAAGTTCATGTTTTATATAAAAGGAAAAATTAATTTTGCTTCGGAAGAAAGATGATGATGATGATCTTTCAATGTGAACAAAATGTTTTTGACCTCTGCTGTCTGCCACAGGAGCCAGAGCTCCTCTGTTACCACTCCAAAGTCAGACACTTAAAACACTATGTAGAAAATGCCACTATCTATTTCAAAGTATAGTCTAGTAGATACTATTAAAAAACTATATGCAATTTTGGAAAGTATTTTTAAATTTTCTAGAAGGTATTTTTTTCATTTATATCATTTTTGTATCTTAAATTTAACTCCAATTTATGTATTTATTTAAAAAGTTTTATGGAGATATATTAATATATAGCAATGTGTGCATATTTAACATATATGGCTTGATAAGCATAAATATGATTCATATATATGTGAAACTATCACCTCAACCAAGATAATACATATCTGTATCATTTCTAAATTTTCATTGCATGAGGCAAGACCATAATATCTTGAAGCTTACCACAAAGAGTGGTGAATGCAGTTAGAGAAATAACTACATTAACAACTATCATGACAATGGTAGTAAGAGAAATAGAATGCATATCTCGAATACAGGCAGGAGGTTGTGGAGAAAGTAGATGAAGGGCATTGGTGGTGGAAATGTTGCACAGGTGAAGGGAGGTGTTCTTTTTTATAACTAAAACCCAACTACAAACATATTTGTAATCATGGTGTTTAAATAAAATATTATAAAAAAAAGAACACGATAGCTATCTTCCTAAGAAATGTCAAAATGCATAAAACAGTTAACTATATGCACTATATTGTATAGCACTTTTATCCTTTCATTTTTCGTTTACATTCAGCAGTACTTATATTTCTGAGATCATTCTAGGCAGTGCACGAGGAACCATATTCGTTTGTAGGAACAAAACCAAGGTCATTAGTATGCAAAGCAAATGTATTGAAGTCTGTACTATCTCTATGGCTCCCAGAACCACTCATTTTGGATCCTAGTTTTTTTCAGAATGCATGCAAACATTAAAGTCATAGCTGCTTGTTGAGTGGATTCCATAAAGCTTTGCATGGAGTTAAGACTACCACTGTCAAAAATGTCATCAGTATTCTACAAATTCATGAATTTAAATTTTTTTGATTATTTTTATTATATACTTTTTATTATAACACTGTCATTTACTATGTTGTTAATAATACAGTCATGTAAAGCATTAAATGTTAAAACACCAATCCCACCACCTGTGTGATCTTTCTTTTCCCCAATCTCCCACTCACCACAATAACCTGCCTCCATGAAGGCACAAATTCACTTCATAGTATTTATTACAATACAAAGTAAAATGAAATTATCAAGACTTTTATCAGCATGGGTCAATTAGAAATGATTGTTATCTCTTAATGGTGTTACTAAAGTCAATGTCTAAAGATTTATTGGGCTATGGTTCTAATTGAATCTTCTATGCTGCTTTTTAAGGTCACTGAGCTTGGTAGATTACTATGTAACTTTCCCATAGGATTTCCTGTGATACTATGGAACTGAAATACTATAAAATATTGAGGTGTTGTACTGTCCAGGATTTATAGAACTAAAAATTTGTGACTTGAAAGTTTGATAAGGTTAAGTCAAAGAGCTAGGCTGTTTCTACTGGATAGTATAGGGTATGATGATTGCCTACTGTTCATGCAGAAAGGAAAGTCTGCCCTCACCATATCTTTAACTGCCACAGAGATATCTGCCATGTCCAGATTACCTAGAAAGTATTAATAGCATTATTTTCTTTTGGAGCTCAGTGGAGGGGCCTGTCCATTTTTCTTCTGGGAAGGAAGCAGTGTTGGGCAGGTGCTGCTGGGTTTTGTAGTGTCAAGGCATATGTCAGGGCTTTGTCCACTCCAATTCAAAAAAAGACCCTTTATAAACTTTATCATCTTTATAATCACCTTTATAATCTGATTTTACCTGAGTAAATTTTGCAACTCATATTATTTGACTTCAGTTACAGAGCTGGGCCATTTCTGTCCCAAAGTGTAGGGGGTGGTGTTAGGCTGTTATTGTTCAGGCAGAAAGGGGGAATCTATCCCCTTTCCCATTCTATGAATGCCACAGAAGTATCAGCCAGAACCAGACTACCTGGAAAGTATCAATGACCATTGTTTTCTTTTGGAGCAAGGTGGAAAAGTTAGGTCATTTTTTTTAATCTGCTTGATTTTTTAAATCAAAATCATAATACAAAATTTTTTATTTTCCATAAGAAAAAAATTTGAACATTGTTATTAAACGATTGCTCGAAATAGTAAATATGTTGAAAAGTTCATTATTTGAAGACAAATTTATTGTTTTTATCATGTTTATATAAACTGGATCTAGTAGAACATAATTTTGTGGTAAAGTGAGTATTTCACTCAATACAAATATGGAGTAGAAGTATATATTCATGCGGAGCACTGAAAATTTGTAATGGTGTTCAAGTAGGTTCTGGTAACTGCCAAAGAAATTCAAAGCCATAAATGCAACTATTAAAGAATACCATAAATATACATATAATTTCTCCTGAAGTTAATGTGGAATTATGAATAGATGTGCCAGAAGGTGCTTTCTTTTTTCTCAAAATATTTTTTATAAAACATGATCTACCAAATTGTTCATAATACAGTTATTTCAGGTATTTGAACACTAATCCTACCACTTACATGACATTTTCTTTCACCAGTTTCCTCAATTTCCTACTCACCACCATAATATGACTCCATGCAGGCACAAACAAATTTACTTCACATTGCTTGTTAAAACACAAAAGAAAATAAAATATCAAAAACTGGATCAAATTGGATCAACTAGGATTTACTGAGGTGAGCTATGGCTTGTTAGTTTAGCCTTCTGTGTTACTGTTTAGGCTCAGTAAATTTGGTAGATTACTATGTGATTTTTCCATTTTTATGTGATATTACTGGGCTGATACTAGTATAAGAAATTAAGGTGTCTGGGATTTATAGATCTAAAACAAATTTGGTAGCTTTGAAGTTTGATAAAGTTAAGTTGCAGAACTGGGCTGTTTCTGTCAGGCACTGGGCTATTGTAGTTAATGCAGGAAGAGGATCTGCCCCACAACTCTTTCTTACAGTGCCACAGACTATCATATTTTGCTGCTTAGGAAGTATCAGCAGCCATTATTTTCTTTTTGTGTGCTTTCTTTTTGTGCTACTTTCCAACTATTGTATTTGGAAATGTTTGTCTTTGGATTCTACTTTTTATGAATCAAGCACCAAAATGATTTTGACATCTTTAGTAATTAGTCCTCTGAATTTTAATTTCTATATGTTCAAAACTTGTTGAAAATATGTAATGAAAGTTCTTAACACGAAGAACACCAATATCCTTTAGTATTTTATTTTTTTAATTGCAGGGCAACTATTATTGAAAGCAAATAATTGCAAATAAGAAAAATTTAAATTGATATTTTTAAGAGCAAGGGAGGAAATTACATGAATTGAGAACACAAATGAGTTAGTACTTATAGTCTATGATTTTACTTTAGCATATTTCAATTTATGGGAGTTCCTATATTTATTAAAAATGTATAGGATACATTAAAACTGATATGACTATAAGTCACGATAACATATCTAAGTGTTATCAAATGTTTACAAGAATTGTGCAATTTATTTGTTTTGTCCTTATTAACAACTTTTCGAAGAAATGTCATCTGAACATGGGTGAGGGAAAAATGCCTATATAGTCTCTCTGGTCAGGACTTTAGAGAGGAAATGTTGAGGTTATTCAAAGAACCCAAAGAACCATGGAATGGACAGCCAATAAGACGAGAGGATATGAGTGTAGAAATGAGAAACCTTCAAATATTAGGACTGAAAAACTTGGTAGGCAAAATGAAAAACTCACTAGGTGGCCTCACCAGCAGAGTAACAGCTGCGGAGAACACAATCAGTGAGCTGGAAGATAATCTGCATAACACCTCAATACAACAGAAGTTGAAAAAGAGCCTTAAAGTAAACAGAAGATGAAAACAATTCTAAAAATAAATGAATAGACAACAGACCTTTGGGATAAATTAAACAGGAACAGCATAAGAATTATTGAGGTTCCAGTAAGTTAGGAAGAAAACACCTATGAAGAAGCAATGGGCAAAAACATCATTGGGAGAAGTTCTAGGAGCTGAAGAGAGCATGCACTCATATCATGGATGCCAGAAAAATAACAGCTCAAAGAGATCCAAATAAAAATCCACCAGATATATTCTAGTTAGAATGATGAAAAACCACATGTAGAGATAGAATGCTGCAAGTAGCAAAATCAAAAAGGGAAATTACAGGGGCTGGAGAGATAGCATGGAGGTAAGGCATTTGCCTTTCATGCAGGACAGTGGTTTGAATTTATGAGCACAGAACCAGCAGTAACCCCTGAGCACTGCCGGGTGTGACCCAAAAACATAAAAACAAAAAAAAAAAACAAAAACAAAAAGGGAAATTGCAAACAAAGAAGTATGATTAAGGTTTACAGCAGATGTACCACAAACAACTCTCTGGGCCTAAAATCATTTGTGAGATAAAATGAAAAAGCTCCAAAATATTAATGCCTTACCATTAATATTTCACCTAGACAGGCAGTCAGACAGTTAAAAGAATGAAACAGAGCTTCACAGATAAGCAAAAGCTCAGGAACTTTAGACTTAAAATCAACCTTAAAAGAAGAGATGAAAGATCTACTTTAAGGCAAGGAACCCCCCTTCAAACACAGGAAACTCTAAAAATGTCCCATGAAATGCATGTATTAAGAGACACATAGTAGCAACCTGGGTTAGAAAATTGAATCTATCATTTTAATATCTTCAAGAAACATATTTGAATAGTCAAAACAAACAGACTCAAGGTCAAAGATTGGAAGACAATCTTTAAAGCAAACTTAATAAGAAATGGAATGGGGGATACAGATACTACAGAAAACAAAAGGGCAACATTCTCATCACCAATGTCCCAACTTTCCCTCCTTCCCACCTTACCCCCACCTGTACTCCAGAGAGCTTTCTACTTCACTCATCCATTCATATTGTTATGATAGTTCTCAATGTAGTTATTTCTCTAACTGCACTCATCAATCTTTGTGGTGAGCTGGACTTTACAGCCCTCCTCTCTTTTCTCTGAGAATTATTACAAGAATGTTTTTTTATTTTTTTTAAAAAACTCATAGATTAGTGAGACTATTCTACATCTATCTCTCTCCCTCTGGCTTATTTAATTCAGCATAACAGATTCCATGTACATCCATGTATAGGAAAATTTCATGATTTCATCTCTCCTGACAGCTGCATAATATTCCATTAGGTATACATACCACAGTTTCTTTAGACATTCATCTATTGAAGGGCATCTTGGTTGTTTCCAGAGTCTGGCTAATGTAAATAGTGTTGCAATGAATATAGGTTAAGAAAGGAATTTTTATATTGTATTTTTGTGTTTCTAGGGTATATCCCGAGGAGTGGAATAGCTGGGTCCAATAGGAGCTCAATTTCCAGATTTTGGAGGAATCTCCATATCGCTTTCCATAGAGGTTGGACTAGACGGCATTCCCACCAGCAGTGGATAAGAGTTCCTTTCTCTCCACATCCCCACCAGCACTACTTCGTCTCATTCTTTGTGACGTGTGCCAATCTCTGTGGCTTGGGATGGTATCTAATAGTTGTTTTGATTTGCATCTTTCTGATGACTAGTGATGTGGAGCATTTTTTCATGTGCCTTTTGGCCATTTGCATTTCTTCCTTGACAAAGTGTCTGTTCACTTCTTCTCCCCATTTTTTGATGGGATTAGATTTTTTTTGTTGCAAAGTTTCATCAGTGCCTTGTATATTTTGGAAAATAGCCCCTTATCTGATATTGGGTATTGGGTGAATAGTTTCTCCCACTCAGTGGTGGCTCTTGTATCCTGGGCGTTATTTCCTTTGAGGTGCAGAAGCTTCTCAGCTTAATATATTCTCATCTGTTTATCTGTGCTTCCACTTATTTGGAGAGTACTGTTTCCTCCTTAAAGATGCCTTAATCTCAGTGTCATAGAATATTTCATCTACGTGTTGATCTATACACCTTATGGTTTTAGGCCTGATATCAAGGTCTTTAACCCATTTGGATTTTTTTAACCCATTTGGATTTTACCTTCGTGCATAGTGTTAGCTAGGGATCTGAGTTCACTTTTTTTTTCCGAAAGTGTCTAACCAGTTGTGTCAATACCACTTTTTGAAGAGGCTTCCTTTGCTCCATTTAGGATTTCTTGCTCCTTTATCAAAAACTAGGTGATTGTATGTCTGAGGAACATTCTTTGAATACTCAAGCCTATTCCACTGATCTGAGGTCTGTCTTTATTCCAATACCGTACTGTTTTGGTAACTATTGCTTTGTAATACATTTTAAAATTTGGGGAAGTAATGCCTCCCATATTCCTTTTCCCAAGTATTGCTTTATATATTTGAAGGTGTTTATTGTTCCAAATAAATTTCAGAATTGCATTCAATCTGTACAATGCCATGCCATTTTTCAAAGAAATAGATGAAACACTCCTGGAAATTCATATGAAACAATATATAACCACAAAAAGCCAAAAAAATCTTTGGAAAAAGATGGAGGCATCACTTTCCCCAACTTCAATCTGTAGTAAAAAGCAGTAGTCATTAAAGCGGCATGGTACTGGAATAAATATAGATCTTTAGATTAATGGAATTGACTTCAATATTCTGAAAGGTACCCTAGGGTATATGAGTAATTAATCTTTCGTAAAGGGAAAAGAAAAGCCTCTTTAAAAGTGGAGTTAAGAAAATTATAAACTGCATGCTGATAAGTGAACTCAGTGCTCTCTTTAACACCATGCACAAAGGTCAAATCAAAATTGGTTAAAGACATTGATGTCAGACCTGAAGCCATAAGGTACATAGAGGTAAATGTAAGCTGAAAGGTACACAGAGGAAAATGTAAGCTGAAAACTTCAAGACATTAAAGCTAAAGTAATCTTCAAGGATGAAACCCCACTGACCAAGCAAGTGTGAAGAAAAGATAAGCAAATGGGCCTACATAAAACTAGGAAGCTTTTGCACCTCAAAGGAAATGGTGATTAGAATACAAAGACTCCTCACTTAATGGCAGAAACTATTTGCCCAATACTCATCTGATAGGGGATGATATCTGTGATAAACAAGGCCCTGGTAATACTTAAGAAGAAAGAAACACCTAACCCTATTCAAAAAAGGGGACAAGAAACTAACAGACATGAGACTGGTGCATTAGCACCGCAGTAGGGCATTTGCCTTGCATGCAGCTGACCCAGGACAGACCAGGGTTCTATCTCTTGAGTCTCATATGGTCTCCCAAGCCAGCAGCAATTTCTGAAATGCATATATGCATTCTGAATGCATAGCCAGGAGTCACCAGGTGTGCCCCCAAAACTAAAAACAACAACAACAAAAAAAAACAAAACAAAAAGGAATGAACAGACATTTCCCCAAAGAAAAATACAGATGTCCAAATGAAAAAAATGCTAACATTATTATCATCAGGGTAATGAAGATCAAATCAAATCAAAACAACAATGATATAACAGCTCATACCGCAGAGACTGAGATACATCACGAAGAGCAAAAACAACCAGTGTGGCATAGATTTGGGGAGAAAGGGACTCTAATTCACTGCTGATGGGAGTGTAGACAGGTCCAGAGTTTTTGAAAAACAATATGAATATTTTTCAAAAATTTAAAAATTGAGCTCCCATATGCTGTAACAATATCACTCCTAGAAATATACCTACAAGCCCAAAACCACAGTGTAGAAAAGCTTTCTGCATTTTTATGTTCATCAAAACACAATTCACAATAGCCAGTATCTGAAAACAACCCTTGTGTTTGAGAATAGATGAGTAAATCAAGAAACAATGATATATCTACACAGCTGTTAGGAAAGTTGAAATCATAAAATTTGTTTATACATGGATATAGGAAGTATTATGCTGAGTGAAATGGATCAGAAGGAGAGAGTTAGACAGAAAGATTACTCTCATTTGTGCGATAAAAAATATGATAGTATATATTTGTAGTCAGAGACAATAGAAGCAAGGGCCAGAATAACCAGTACATATAGGAAGTTTGCTACAAATAGAGGGTAAGTGCAATTAGGACAGATATAGGGCCACTATCACAATGATAGTTGGAAATGATCACTCTGGACAGAAATTGAATGTTGAGAGGCAATAAAGAGATATAAATGATACCCCTTCTGAAACAATATTGCAAACCACAGTGTCTATAAGAACAAAAAAAGGAAGAGAGAAAAAGAGTGAGAGAGAGAAGAAAATTGTTCCAGATGCAGATAGAGGGGATGATGGGAAGGAAACTGGGGATACTGGTGGCAGGAAATAAACATTTGTAAAGGGTGTTGTATATTGTATGCCTGAAACTCAACCATGTATAACCACAATTGTAAAAAAGCTGTATTATTAACATTGTAATCATGACCTTTATATAAAATAATCAATTAAAAAATGCCAACAACAAGAACAAAAGATTATCTACATAGAATGCAAAAATTGAATATGCTAATATTTTCTATATAATTCTACTTTGAAATTATTGTATGCAATTTTATGAAAGAATAAAAAATAAGATTATTTTGGATATAGGATAAGAAAAGTATCAGTGGTAAAGGATTTAAGACAAATATATTTTACAAACTATTTTAAGTACATAATACTATCAAAACTAATTATTCTACCCATTTTATTTTCAATGTTTAGGTAATCAATATCAGGATTTTATGTTTTAAATTTTTATGTTTCTATATTAAATATACTTTGTTTTGAAATTTACATTTTTGAAATGGAATCATTTACTTCATAATTTAGAAACACAAATTACCATGTATTCAAACAGAATTTGAACAATTTTATAGGCCCACAAATTATACTACTAGTATATTAACTATTTATGTAAAAATAATATATAAATTTTAGCACTCAATTTTATACTCACAGTGTCTTTATTTAAATTTTAGATGGCTATGTAAGCTACAAATTATTTGAGAGCGTATGACTTTGTAAATGAGATTCTGTTTGAATACCAGAGCTCACTGGAAATAACAATGTCTTTATTAATGGTGAATCTCCTTTTTTACACATACAGTCATTCATTATATACATACACATTGGATAATTCTTTGTTATCCAAGAGACACAGAAGTAAATATAAAGTTTTCTTTTAAAGTAAAATAAAGAAAAGGTCTCCTTATGGAGGCCAAGGCTAATTTGAATGTTGAGAAATTGAAAGTAAGGTAAGATTGCTAGATCGAAGAATAGGGTCTAAAAAAAAGAAAAGAAAAAAGGGTGTGAGCAGAGAATTGTTAGGAGCTCTAAGAGCTCTAAGTCATATAAACTGTTTATATGTAGGCCAAAAATCAGTGACAAGAGTTGATGGGTCTTACAAAGAAAATAAGTTGATTCTATTTTTAAACATTTTTATAATAAAGAATGAGTTACAGATGACAGGAGTTGTACTGTATACTAGAAGACTTTAAAAGACTATACATGTGACTCTAGTCCAGGTGATGGAATAGAGCCACTAGAGGGAAGAGTAAGTGAAAGAAGTGAATGGATTCATGAGTTTTGGGGGATTGAAGAGAAAATTTCAAAGGATGGATTGGATGGAGTAAAGAAGAGCAGAGTGGAAATGCAATTATTCAGAATGACTCTCCGGTTGATGATGTGGGCAGTGCTAGCATTTATGAAAACTCTGACACAAGAAGAAAACAAGACTTTGGGGCAAATAATAAACATTTTATTATGCTTAGATGCAGATGTTTTGCATATACCCAGAATTTAGGAGGGGGCAAAAGGGGACAGAGAGAATCTTGCTGTAGCATATTGGATTAGTCTTAATTCACAATGACTATTATCTAATTGTTACTTCTCTGTTGCTATCTGCAAAGGTCATCTCTTTCTGTCACCAGGATAGAATTAGAGATCTTAAGTTTCAGTAGAAAGTGGAAAGGCTAGAGAGATAGTATAGTGGGTAAGGCACTTGTATTGTACCCAGCTGATTCAGGTTCAAACCTTGACATATCATATTGTTCCCAAGCCTCCCAAGTATTTGAACATAGAGCTTGGAGTAAGCCCTGAGCACAACCGAGTGTGACCCAAAAACAAACAAAAAAGAAGTAGCATGGATCCTTTGAATCATCTAAATACTTCCAAGGAATAGCAATAATAATATATCATGATTAATGGTGTATTACATAATTATAAGATTATAATTATATATAATTCTAAATTAATATACAATTAAATGATTTATTACTAATACTAATTTAATTATTAAAATAAATGTATACCTGATATATAAATAATATATAATATGCCATATTTTCCTAGGGTCTGGCTATAAACCTCCAGTAAGTGTCTGTAATAGTCTTCATGTAAGCCCCACTTTTTTTAGACAGTAATATACCCCTAGTAATCATAATTTATTTTGGTATCACCATCACTGTGTTGGTCATGATCATCACAATCTTTTGCACCAAGCACAACACCTCTTACCAGAAAAAGAATGAGCAGCTTGCTGATAAGTGAATAGCTCCCACAAATCAAAAGTAATTCAGAATGTATCAAATGCCTTGCTCTCTGGAACCGATAGGAGACACTGGAGCTGAAACCCTTGGATAATCTTCAGACACAGATTTATTATGACTAATACTCCATATCCTGAGAATTTTTAAGATATCACACTAGTTGATAATTGCATGACAGCAATATTCATCAAAGGCAGAACTCATATCAAGGTCATAAATCAGAAGATACCATGTCTTCACTGTTAAAAAGACAGAGAAATACATTTAAAAAATGACGGTGTCTAGCCACTCCAGGCTGTGATTGGTTCCACTCCTATCCATTATCTCAATAACCCTTGCAATCATTCCCCAGCAGCCTCATGTTTTCAACTCTGGCATCTCTACCACCTGGGAAGCCTATTGGTACATCCATGTTCATTTCTGTCTGAACCAATCACATAGATTCTATTCGAAATATCCCCTATCACTCACACCTCGCCTGCCTCATTATTTTAGATATGCTGTGATGATCACCAGGAACCAAAAGGTGTTCTTACTTGGCCAGCATCCAAGAGGAAGATTCAGGCCCTAAGCTTCCTACATAGAAGTTTAACCTTTCCCACCCAAGGAAAAGCTTTATTGTGCCAGCCACCACTCCCTCACTAGAACTGTAATCCTGCTATCTAATGCAAAAAAAGTAACAAATAGTTCTTCAGCCAACTATTATGTATACTATACATAATCAAGATTTAGTACAATGAGTCAGTAGTTTAATAATAATTGATACACTGATTAATACTTGAGATATTGTGTATAAAAGACTTTAAGTTCAATATTTTAAAACAGATTCTACTGTTTACCAGTAATCATGTTGCAGGAATATGAATCAGAGAAAGTGCACATTCTCCTGGCTCAACACCCAAGTCTTGTTATCTTCATGTGATATTTACTCCTTCACATACCATTATGCAAAAATGGCTTGCGTATTCAGCAAGTGACTAAGAACGTCTTTTTAAAGACTATTGTAAGTGATATTTTTCCAACTGCTCTCACCCCCATGTTATAATTTTGCTTTATTTTGGGCAGAACTACCTTGGACCACAGAAGAAATTTTTACTGAAGTAATTTGCGATATATATGTTAAAGATTTGGGGCCAAAATATCCTGTGATGGAATAAGTGGATAGGACTCTTTGTGGCAAGGGTCATCTTGATACACCAAGGCTGACACTCTTTGTAGTGAAAGAACTGATATTTTTTTACCCCATATTGAGATGTCAGTAAGTTCCCATTTTCCTTTGAAAAAAAATAACTGTCCCCTAAATATTACATTTCCCCAAAATTATCTTGGAGATGCTTTAAGGATTCATTCAATTATTTAACAGAATTCTCTGAGCTCTCTTTCAGAGTTGTCTAATGTTTCTGTTCTAAACAGGGAGAATCATTATTAATTTTAGTACTTTGAATTCATGTGTTTTGGTATCTTTATCTTATAGCAAGTTAAGGCAGAAAATGAAATACATACTTTTTGAAATAGCTTGTTGTCTATAATTATTTTTTATATTTCTGGCATTGAAGAGGAGTATGATTGCTGGCTCAATTGGAATGGGGAGATAAGTAAATAATAGAGACTCTTAGTCAACAGCATATGTTTCTAGTATAGACAATAAAGGCAGATGGGAAAACAACTTTCTCAGGGTTACACAATAATTTAATAATAATTAATAAAAATGATAATTTGACCTTCCAATTCTTGTTCACCTCCCTATCCCATCCTCAACAGCACTTTTATATTTAGTTTGAACAATGAAATTATTTAGCCAATAACTAGTTATCTTTATTTTGGTTTGTTTAATTCCTGGCATTCTCCCACCCTTGACTGCAGTGAAGCAGTAGTACTTGGGAGAATGTCTTGATGGTATCTGGTTCTCCCTATTTTCCTGGTTGTCTTTATATCTGATTATCCCTTCTTTTTTGATTATTTCTTTCTTAATTCATTCAGAGGTACTCAATTTTTCTCACTTCAATAATTTATTTTATTCTCTTTGGAGTGGTAGGTTTCCATGTTCTTATCAGCAAAATATACTGTGATGGTACCTAAATTAGTATCTCTAGAAATGTTTCTTCCCTTTACTTCTAAAGTCTGTGGAACAGTCAAGTATGCCACTATTAGATAGTGAAAAAAACTACATAAACATTCATCACTAACCCTCTGACATCTTCAGGAAACTCTATCCTACAATATTTTAAAAATCTAAATCCATCGCTAAAAATTTCATTTTCTAATGTCATATTTTCTCAGCCTTTCATGTCCTTTCATCTCAGTCATACAAGCATGCAACAGCTTGTTTTTCTAAACTTTTAATTCTAAAACATTATTCTGAGTACTTTAAGCAATTGATTTACTACTTATTGAAAATACTAAAGACGTCATAGTGCTGGAATGATTGTACAATGAGTAAAGGGCACTTGCCTTACATGCAGCTGACCTGTGTTCTACCCATCCCCAGTGTCCCAAAAGGTCCCTGAAACACTGCCAGAAATAACTCCTAAGGATACCCCTGAGCATCACTGGTGTCATGTGAGGGAAGCCTTAAGCTCCAAAACTAGAACCTGGAGAGACACAGGTCTGGAAGCAAATGTTGATGCAGGAAATAATATACACAGTGAAAGGGTGCAAGAACAGGTTTAGGAATTTGAACACTTAAGCCAGGAATCTCACCACACAATCTTTCAACTACTAAGAAAGAAAGAAGCTTAGTGAAGGAAGACTGAACAATGAAACCTGGGTTATTATTAGCAAGAACCAGACCACACACTAGGGTGAAAAAGGAATACTAAGTAGGGAGGGACCCAGTAATTAATTGCAATTTTTTTTTTTTGGTTTTTGGGCCTCACTGGGCAATGCTCAGGGGTTACTCCTGGCTTTGTGCTCAGAAACCACTCCTTGCAGGCTTGGGGGAACCACATAGGGTGCCAGGATTCAAACCACCATCCGTCCTGGGTTGGCTGTGTACAAGGCAAATGCTGTACCATTGTGCTATCTCTCTGGCTCTGAATTGCATTTTTTTTTCAATTTTTTTGTGGCTACATAGTATTCTATTGTGTATATATATATATATATATATATATATTTAAATATACACACACCACAACTTCATTATGCTACTGGATATCTGCATTGTTTCTATAACATGACTTTTGTATTGAGTGCTGCAATGAAATAGTTGTGCCCATATCTTTCCAAATGATTTTTTACATGGTTTTTTGGGGGATGTGGGGAATAGCAAGTAATGGAATTGCTGGCTCTATTCTACTCCACACTTTTCCTATGTGACTGAACAAGGACAAGGTAATATTTCCATCATTAGTAAATGAGAATACATTTTTCCTGTATTCCTGCCAATAAAGGTTGTTTTCTGTCTTTTTGGAATATGCAATTCTCACTAATATGAGATAATACTTATTATGATCCTGATTTTTATTTTTTGACAATTGATAAAAATTTTTTCATGTGCTTACTTTCCATCCATCTGTTTTTATCATATTAGTGTGTGTTTATCTTTTCTCTCCCAATTTTAATATACCTTTAAAATCATTGTTTACCTTTCCTATTACCTTTTCTGAGTCAATTAGCTCAAGTACCCTTAATTATGTCAAGCCTGACCCAGAGGTAATCGATGTCAAACTGGCTAATAAAAGTGGCAAGAAAATCAGCAGAGAGCTAGAAGTTTGGCTTAATAAGATCCAAGAGGCTGCTCAACAGTCCCTGGCTGAAATGCACTTTTTCCTATGACTTTGTCTGGTCTCCTGTGTGCTGCTCTTTGTTGCCAGCTTCCCCATACTAGTCAAATATGAACCTGGTGAACACCACGAACTGCAAGAGGCTGAAAGCAAGCTTCAGATGGCAGCCGTCAACTCCCAGAAAACCAGCCAACCAGTGAGCCTCAGAATTTAACCCCATATCAATGGGCTTATTGTAATATTTGTTCATCTTTATTAGTGCATTATATTTTTATATTAATTTTCAACTGACATAATACATATAGACATTCCTACAATGAGTAGGGTGTCTTTGAGTTTTATCCTTGATGGCTTTTGGTTTTTGCCTTGCAGAAACTCTCTAATTTGTAGTAATCCCTTTTTTGTTTTTTGCTTATTTATGTTGTCTTTGCTAATGCTGTCATATCATTGATAATAATTTGTGATTCAAATCTTAGAGTGTTCTGCTTCTATATTCCTGAATTTATTGTTTGGATATTGGTCTAATCTTGAAGACTTTGATTCACTTTAAATTGACATATATATGGTATGAGATATACATCCAGGTTTTTTTTAATTTAAACTAAAAGTTTTATAGTAAAGGAGACTCTATATTTCAACAGAGTGGAATGTGTCAAAATATCAATGAGAAAGGATATTAAAATTGTAAAAATCTCAAAGTCACCCTCTTTCTCATAAGAGGATTTCTCTCTTATTGCAAGTAGCCATTTCAGGCAGATAAGATACTTCAACCTTTTACTATGTGAAACAGAGGCACCATTGTCCCCAGTGGATTTCTGTTCCCTTGACAAAATGATCTCTCTCTGTTCCTCCTGAGACAGAAATCATTTGGTAGCCTGAAGGTTTCCCTCCTTAATTGATGAGGAACTAATAAAGAATGCCCTGTTCATTGAACTACAGCCCTCTTTATGGCAAGATTCTCATATCACCTTTACTCACATATTAAATTGCAACCCAGAAGCCAAATCTTCTATTCCCCACAAGCTTAATAGAGATCTGAGGAGGCAGGCAGTAGCAACAGGTAAACGATGAACAACAGCCATTGTGAGCCTAGAGTTAAAAATTTTTTCTTTGGGACAGTCAAAAACTCTGCTCTCAGAGTATTCCCCAAAACTGCTAAATCAGAACATTTAAAGGTTATCAGAATCTCCTGCCCATACAGAAATCCCATATGTCATTATCCTGATAAATTATTACATCCAAATTTTTAAAAAATATATATCCAGTGGCAAGTATTTAATATATAGTTTGAAATAGCCATTCATTATGAGAAAACAGAAAGCTTATGTTAGAATCCACTTCATAGCTGGCTAAAAATATAATCTGTTTCTAGAATAAATTTTTGGATGAAACCCAAAATAAATGTTCTCCATATTCATTTCTAGTATATATATGTAGACAGAACTAGGTAATTCAATTTGAAAGACTCATTAAAAAGGAGGACCTCTTTTTCCAGTGCCCCAAAACTGTAAATTTTTGTTAGAAAGCATCAGATGAGAGTTTCTTGTTTTATTGTCAACAAATGTTGCAGTAGTGGTTTCAATTAATTTTACAACATTTACCAGTATGATATCTATGTTATAATCATTATGTGAGAATTGACTGGATGATTTAATAAACCACAAATATTAAGTGTTGTGCTCTTATTTTTCTTTCCCATCTCTCCTTCCTTTCCCCCTTCTACTTTATACTTCATCATTACCATCATTACACATTGGTCATTACCCACACTTGTGGCTCTTGAGGGTAATTTCTTTGGCTATGTCTTGGCATGGGATAAAGTAGGGTAATCAGGATTCTATAATTTAAGAAGTGAATTTTCTTGAAATGAATGACTGGAAAAGTGAGTGAGTGTGATAATAGCTAAAAAAGGTGGTCTGTGGCTTTGAGAGCTGGTAAAATGTGGTAAAATCCCACATTATTAAAATCATAAGTTTACAAATTTCTACAGAAGGCTAAAGGGAAATATTTACTATTTTACTGATTATACTGTTTGTTGCAACGGCACAATTGTGCTGTTTATTGAAAATATACAGAATTCGGGCCTGGAGAGATAGCACAGCAGTGTTTGCCTTGCAAACAGCCAATCCAGGACCAAAGGTGGTTGTTTCGAAACCCGGTGTCCCATATGGTCTCCCATGCCTGCCAGGAGCTACTTCTGAGCAGACAGCCAGGAGTAACCCCTGAGCACCACTGGGTGTGGCTCAAAAACCAAAAACCAAAAAAAAAATACAGAATTCATAAACAAATGGTTTTTATGTGCTCTTTATTTCTGACTTTTAAATTCTCATTTTATTTAATATTCACATGTTATAAGGTGTTTTTCCTATTTAAAGTGTTAATACATTAACTATGAAAATGACTTTAGTAGATGGATATATAATTGCATGCAACTGACCATATCTGACCCAGAGTCCACTAAGTCGGTTTAAGATCGCTGCTCTGCCTCCTTAAACCTATACTGAGTTTCTTTATTTGCGTAAGCTACATTTGATGTTCTGCTTAATGAGAACCATCTCATTTCAGAGATGAAATAAATAATCAATGCTTTATTAGTGGGCTCCATATTTACTCGGGAAAGGCCCTCAACTTAGATTAAAGGACAATGAGTCAGGACCTAGACAAACAGCAATTAAGGAATATAGAAGATACTTTCATGTAAAATAACTCACAAGTGACACTTCAGGTTCAAATAAAAGATGACCATAAATCTGAACCAAAAATTGTTTATTTTATGCAACCCGCTGCAATTCATCACAAAGGACTTTTGATCACTCCAAGTAATCATATATTTTAAGGATAATGACTAAAATGTCTGGAGTTGTCAAAATAGAGGAGGCCAAACTTTTTGTATTTGCCTAGAAAAAGGTTGAAATGCCCTAAGAAAAACTTCAAATGAATCTGAAAATGCAGAATGTGGGGCACCCAAAGGCTTCTGGAACTTAGTGGAACCACCAATCCATCTAAATTGGGATCCATGACTGAGTTCTTCAAACAATCTATTTTGATCAATGTAGAGTTTATGAAGTTCACCAAAGAAAAAAAGAGAGAAAATTCCTTTGAAAGGATTATAAAAATGAACAAAAAGTGGAAAAGTCATAATTCTACATTAAACATCACTAATGAGGACAGGAGACAGTATAGGCAGTAAGATTTCTGTAATTAGTTCAATATGACACTTTATATGGAACCCTGAACACTAGAGGCTATCACACCTGTTTACTGAGCCAAAAATAATCCTTGAGTAACCCCAAACCTCTAAAACTAAATATATTTTGAAAGAGTCAGAAATAAAAAGGTCACAACTGATGCTGCAAAATAAAAAGGGATCATAAGTGATGACTGTGAAATTCTTTGAAAATACTGTAAAACACAGGAGAGAGACATCTTTAGAATCATACAACTTCCCAAGATTGATGCAGAAACAAATATATAGCGAAGGGGGGAAATCTCAGTTTCCCTCTTGCCAGCTGCTGTGAACTGCTCTATTTTTGTTGGTTCCATTCCACATTTCAAACATTCCTACAAACTCCTGGCCTCTTTCTGAGAATGGGAAATCAACAATTTGCCAAAGTATTAGATTTTGCTTCAGACCTTATGCATACAGAAAACTAAGAGATAATGGATAACACCTAGGCAAATGTTACAAAGGAAACCTAAAATTAAAGCAGGATATTCTGTAAAATCCTTGCATTCTTTATAAGATTCTTGTCACTTGAGAAGGAACACAGAAACCCAGTTTTTCTATTTAAAAAATACACACACAAAAAGAATCATACTTAACTTAGTCCTCCTTGACTGCTGAGTTTTTCTTCAACTTTTATTTTTTTTAATTAGTATCTTTATTTAAACACCTTGACTATAAACATGATCGTGGTTGGGTTTCAGTCATGTAAAGAACACCCCTTTCAACATTCCCATCACCAATGTCCCAAATCTCCCTCCTCCCCACCCCACCCCTTCCTGTACTTTAGACAAGCTTTCTACTTCCCTCATTCATTCTCATTGTTAGATAGTTCTCAATATAGTTATTTCTCTAACTGCATTCATTATTCTTTGTGGTGAGCTTCCTGTAGTGAGCTGGAACTTCCAGCCCTCCTCTCTATTCTCTGAAAATTATTGCAAGAATGTCTTTCATTTTTCTTAAAGCCCATATGTGAGTGAAACTATTCTGCATCTTTCTCTCTCCCTCTGACTTATTTCACTCATCATAATAGAGTCCATATACATCCATGTATAGGAAAATTTCATGACTTCATCTCTCCTGGTGGCTGTATAATATTCCATTGTGTATATGTACCACAGTTTCTTTAGCCATTCATCTGTTGAAGGGTATCTTGGTTGTTTCCAGAGTCTTGCTATGGTAAATAGTGCCACAATGAATATAGGTGTAAGGAAGGGATTTTTGTATTGTATTTTTGTGTTCCTATGATATATTTCTAGGAGTGGTATAGCTGGATCATATGGGAGCTCAACTTCCAATTTTTGGAGGAATCTCCATATTGCTTTCCATAAAGGTTGGATTAGAAAGCATTCCCACCAGCAGTGGATAAGAGTTTCTTTCTCTCCACATCCCCACCAGCACTGCTTGTTCTCATTCTTTGTGATGTGGGCCAATTTCTGTGGTGTGAGATGGTACCTCGTAGATGTTTTGATTTGCAATACTTTTCAGAGACAAAAGAGAAGAGGACTGGAAGATCCAGCTCACTACATGAAGCTCTCCACAAAGAGTGATGAGTGTAGTTAGAGAAATAACTTGAGAACTATCCTAGCAATGAGAATGAATGAGGGAATTAGAAAGCCTGTCTAGAGTACAGGCGGGGGTTGGGTGGGGAGGAGGGAGATTTGGGACATTGGTGATGGGAATGCTGCACTGGTGAGAGGGGGTGTTCTTTACATGACTGAAACCCAACCATAGTCATGTTTGTAATCAAGGTATTTAAATAAAGATATTAATTAAAAAATGAAAATAAAAAAGAGACAATATGCGGGGATGTAAATTCTGGGAAGTTTATTGAGAATATGCTGTGTGCACAGATAATCCGTAATCTTTACCACAAAAGAAGCAGGAAGCTGTGGTCACAGGCAAGACAGCCAATAATTCCAGCAGGCAGAAGGGTCTGGTTCTAGATCGTATCAAACAAAGACAAAAGAAACTTTCCTCACCCCAAACTTCCACTTAGGGTAGATAGTCAGTCTATTTACAAGACTAAAGTAATAGTCCAAAGCGAGCCTTTGGATTTTTGTATAAAAGAAGCTGGCGCTGCTTTTGCAAAAATGTTTTTGCAAAAATGTGTTTGAAGAAGTTCAGCTGCAGCTAGACACAACATAACACTGTAGTATAGGATTCAATGTAGCTGAAAATTGTGAACTTTAGATTGCTATACAGGTTTGCACAAATCACCAAACTCTCACTGCAAGTAGTCATTATGAAGTGTAAAAGTATATTAATATTAATAGGTGAGGATAATAGGATTCCTCAGCACCAACAAGCTCAATAACCTCTATTTGATGACTTTAGGACAATCATCGTGAAGCTGTTTAACATGTTGTGAGAAAAAAGTATTACATATTCCAAATAAAGATAGAGAAAATATGAGAGAGGATTTAAGAAAATCATAATCAGAGGTTCTAGAAAGGAAAGTGGATTGAAACCCAATCATGAACAATTTTGCAACAGTGAGAGAAAAACCCAATTGTATTATAAACAACTTTGTAACCACGGTATTTATGTAAAGAAAAAATCTTTAAAAAATTCAAATTAATACACATTAGAAGGTCTCAATAGTAAAGAGACAGAAAGTGAGAATTAAAAAGTGAGCTAAGTAGACAAAGAAGGGACCACCTACTCTAGCAGCCCTGGGAGTGATGGTGTAGGATATGGTTGTAGGGAGGGAACGGGGATGGGGGAGGACAAATTTGGTGATGGGTATTCCCCTGATTCAATGTTAATATGTACCTAAAATACTACTGTAAAATATATGTAAGCTAATATGATCAAAATAAAAATTTAAAAAAGTGAGCTAAAAATTGAATAGGAAGAAAACTATCAATAAAGAAGAGATTAAAACATTATTTAAAAAAAAAGAATAGGAAACAGTGTGATAGCAGATGAGCATGGCATTTTCTTTGCAGGTAGCCTACCTGAATTTGATCCCTGGCATCCCATATCATTTCATTGAATTCGCAAGGAGTAATTTCTGAACACTGAGCCAACGGTAACCCTGAGCATGACTATGTGTGGTTCAACACTGACACTTCCAAAACCACCAGAGAATTATTGGGCACATTTAAGAGAAATAACATAGAATTATGAGGGCCTCCAAAGTAACAGGTGACGAACTACTTATTAAAAAATTTTATTCTTTTTTTTTCTTTTGTCACAGTGAAATTACAAAGTTATTCATGACTGGGTTTCAGGCATAAAATGTTTCAATACTGATCCAGTCTCCAGTGTGCAATTGCTTCCACTAATGCCCTGCCAACCCCCATTTGATTCATACCCCCTAGTATACTTCTATGAGAAGTGATTTTTTTAAATAAGTTTTTGTAGTGTAGTTTACAAGTACTGTTGCTGTTAGAATTTCATACATAACACTTACCACAGTTGAGCATCATCTCGTCTGCCCAGTTGACTGCTTCCGTTCACCATAGCCATTGTCCTCTCCCTGTCTTATCCCCATAGCTTCAGCTCTCTCCAGTGGCATGTTTCCTACTGAATATCAATTCTCATATTCTTTGCCTCCATTGTCTGTGGGTATCAGTTATTTTGCTACTGTGTTCATTTATGATAAATATGTGAGAGATCATCTTGTGTTAGTCTCTCTCCCTCTGACTAATATCACTCAGCATGATATCTCCTGGTCCCTTCATATAGCAGCAAATTGCATAACCATCTTTTCTTATGGCCTACTAATATTCTATTGTGTATATATACTACAATTTCTTTATCCTATTACCTATTCTTGAACACTTGGGGTGTATCTGTATAGCACTATAAAGAAAATAAGGAGAGAAAATGTATTTTCTCTATTTTACTTTTGGGGATTTGAGTATATTCTAAAAATTGTTGTAAGGTTAAATGAAATGTAGTTGTGAGGTCTCAATTCCTAGAACTTTTAGAAATTTCCATATTGTTTTCCAGAAAAGCTGGGCCAGTCAACATTCCCACCACAGTGAGTGAGATTACAAAGAAGATTCATTATCCCTACATAATTATTATTATTTTGCCTTTAAAAAATAAAAGTGGAAAAAATTGATATAATTTGAAGCGATGTGTAGGGAAAATAAGTGATGAAGTAAAAGACTAGTAAAAATTAAGAGTAAAAGACAAGATGGTTTATTATACGTAGAGTAGCAGCAATTAAAACGAACTCACTGCCAAAAATATATACCTAAATCCTGAACTCACTGAGTGGTGGTCAATAGATATAAAATGGGGTTGAGAGGATAATAGATAGAAATATAATTTTAAGGGGCTGCTGTGGTGGTGCAAGTGGTAAGACATCTGCCTTGCTTTCACTAGCCTAGGACAGACTGAGGTTTGATCCCCCAGTGTCTCAGATGGTCCTCCAAGTCAGGAGCGATTACTGAGTGCATAGCCAGGAGTAATCCCTGAGTGTCACCAGGTGTGCCCCCCCAAATTTTTTTAATTAAAGGTGGCACTGAAACTTTGATGGTAGAAAGTTTCAACTTTTCCTTTTTTTAATATATATTTTATTTAAACAACTTGATTACATACATGATTGTGTTTAGGTTTCAGCAATGTAAAGACCACCACCCATCACCAGTGCATCATTCCCATCTCCAATGTCCCAAATCTCCCTCCTCCCCATCCTACCCCCACCTGTACTCTAGATAGGCTTTCTATTTTCCTCATAGATTCTCATTGTTAGGATAGTTCACAATGTAGTTATTTCTCTAACTAAACTCATCCCTGTTTGTGGTGAGCTTCATGAGGTGGGCTGTAACTTCCAGCCCTCCTCTCTTTTGTGTCTGAAAATTATTATTGCAAGAATGTCTTTTATTTTTCTTAAAGCCCATAAATGAGTGAGATCACTCTGTGTCTTTCTTTCTCTCTCTGACTTATTTCACTCAGCATAGTAGATTCCATGTACATCCATGTATAGAAAAATTCCATGACTTCATCTCTCCTGACAGCTGCATAATATTCCATTGTGTATATGTACCACAGTTTCTTTAGCCATTCATCTGTTGAAGGGCATCTAGGTTGTTTCCAGAGTCTTGCTATGGTAAATAATGCTGCAATGAATATAGGTGTAAGGAAGGAATTTTTGTATTGTATTTTTGTGTTCCTAGGGTATTTTCCTAGGAGTGGTAGTGCTGGGTAGTATGGGAGCTCGATTTCCAGTTTTGGGAGGAATCTCCATATTGCTTTCCATAAAGGTTGAACTAGACGGCATTCCTACCAGCAGTGGATAAGAGTTTCTTTCTCTCCACATCCCAGCCAACACTGCTTGTTCTCATTCTTTGTGATGTGTGCCAATCTCTGGAGTGTGAGGTGTTACCTCATAGTTGTTTTGATTTGCATCTCCCTGATGATTAGTGATGTGGAGCATTTTTTCATGTGTCTTTTGGCCATTTGTATTTCTTCTTTGTCAAAGTGTCTGTTCATTTCTTCTCCCTATTTTTTGATGGGATTAGATGTGTTTTTCTTGTAAAGTTCTGTCAGTGCCTTGTATATTTTGGAGATTAGCCCCTTATCTGATGGGTATTGGGTGAATAGTTTCTCCCACTCAGTGGGGTGCTCTTGTATCCTGGGCGCTATTTCTTTTGAGGTGCAGAAGCTTCTCTGCTTAATATATTCCCATGTGTTAGTCTCTGCTTTCACTTGCTTGGAGAGTGCAGTTTCCTACTTGAAGATGCCTATAGTCTCAATGTCCTGAAGTGTTTTGCCTATGTATTGTTCTATATATCTTATGGTTTCGGGTTTGATATTGAGGGCTTTAATCCATTTGGATTTTACCTTCGTACATGATGTTAACTGGGGTCTAAGTTCAATTTTTTGCAAGTGGCTAGCCAGTTGTGCCAACACCACTTGTTGAAGAGGCTTTCTTTGCTCCATTTAGGATTTCTTGCTCCTTTATCAAAAATTAGATGATTGTAAGTCTGGAGAACATTCTCTGAGTATTCAAGCCTATTCCACTGATCTGAGGTCCTGCTTCAACTTTTTACCATCAAAGTTTTATATGCAGATATATGCCTGACTTTTGAAATTCTATAAAATTATAAATTAGTAGCTAAAGAGTGTACAATGACTGGGGCATTTTTCTTGCATGTGGCTGACCCAAGTTTGATACTTGGTATTTTATATATTCCCCCAGGCATAGCCAAGAGTTTTTTCTGAGATCACAATGTGAAGTAACACCTGAGCATTACTGAATTTGACTCAAAAAACAAATGAACAAAAAGCTAAATTATAAATGAATGATAAATAAATTTAAAAGACAGGAGAGATAATTATTGGGTGTTTTATAATTTCTTTAATTACCATGGTTAAAAAAATTTATAGTTGGGTTTCAATCATCAAATATACACCACCCTTCACCAGGGCAACTTTCCTGCCACAAAAGTCCCCTATTTCTCTCCTCCCCCATTCCCTGCCTGTCATCAAGACAGAAATTTATTTTTCTTTCTCTTTATTATTGTCATAGTAGTTCTTAGTACAGTTATTTCTCTAAGTGCACTCATCACTCTGTGTGAGATGTGGTCCTTCAGCCCCAATCTCTATTGTATCTGGGTATTATTACCACTCTTTTATTTTTCTTAAATTCCACAGATGAGTGAGACTATTCTGTGTTTATCTTTCTCCCTCTGACTCATTTCACTCAGTGTAATAGTCTCCATGTCTATTCATGTATAGGTAAGTTTTGTGAGTTCATTTTTCCTAATAGCTGCATAGCATTCCATTACGTAGATGCACTATTGTTTCCTTAGTCATTTAAATGTTGTTGAACATCTGGGTTGTTTCCAGATTCTGATAATTTTAAATAGCACTACAATGAACATAGGGGTGTTGAGAGCATTTTTGCATTGTGTTTTTGTGTACATAGGGTTATGTCTCTAGGATGGTATTGCAGAATCACATGGGAGCTCAATACTCAGATTTTTGAGGAATATCTGTATTATTTTCCAGAAATGTTGGACTAGATGGTATTTACAATAGCAGTGAATAAGAGTTCCTTTCAAGGGAGATAATTCTTTACACTTTATATCATTTATGAAAACACTTACTATGAATCTTATATAGGCCTCTTTCTTATGCAGTGGCCAAAGATGCTGAAAGGAAAGAAAGTCAAGTCAAAGAAGGTGGCTGGCCCTTTCACGGTCAAATAGCAGGAGGCCAGAAATATAGTGAATCTCTGTTGGAGAAGCACCACAAGGACTTAGACATTGGACAGGACATCCAGCCCAAGAGGGATTTAATCAGATTCATCTAGTGGCCACACTCCACCACCAGACCATGAAGCAGCTGCTCAAGTTGTCACACAAGTAGCAGCCCAAGAACAAGCAGGAGAAGAAGCAGAGTCTGCTGGCCTGCTCTGAGAACAAAGCTACTGGTAAGGGCGATGTCCACATCAAGTATACTCCCATGGTGCAAACCAGGGTGAAGATTTTCACCATGTTGTTGGAGAACAAGAAGCAGCAGCTGGTACTGATCTTGCACAAAATGTACCTCATTGAACTGATGATCTTTATGCCTCTCCTGTGCAACAAGATGGGGGTGCCCTATTGCATCAACACAAGGAAGGCCTGCCTGGGCAACAAGAAGAATTGGACCATTGCCACCTTCACACAGGTCAACTCGGAAGAGAAATGCGCTCTAGTTAAGCTGGTGGGGGCCATCAGAACCAACAAAAATGACAGATTCGATGAGATTCATATGCTGTGAAGTGGAAACAACTTGGGTCCAAAGTTGGTAACACATTGTCGAGCTGGAAAAGATTAAAGCTAAAGAATATGCTATTAAGTGGGGCTAAGTATGCATCACAGCAGATATCATGTACAAGACTCCTTACTCATCTGTATGCACACAGACAATAAGAAGTCATTTCAGCCTAAATAAATAAATAAAATATAAATGTTGATATTCATATATGGTTTTCTTAACAACACATACCTAGTGTAGAGTTTAATATTTAACTTGGAGCATCTGATACTGGCTTTTATATTTAGTATTATAATGAATATAAAATATATATGTATATAATATATGTAACTATATTATGAAAATATGTAAATTATATAAAGAATATATAAAATATATAAAATATAAAATATATATGTACATAATATATATTATAATGCTTCTTTACATTTTTAAAAGTTTTACTGAGCAAGCAATGATTCAATGTCAAAGGTTAGAGGACATTTCTGAAAGCAAAAATCTCTATTAAAAAGGCTGGGGTGGCCAAATAATATCAGATGACACAGACTTTAGGCTTAAAAACATTACAAGTGACAGAAACTGGCATTTCTTAATAATCAAGGTACATGTACCTCATGAAGAAATATTAAATATATATTTATAATATATTGTATATATATAAATTTATATACAATATATAAATATATGTATTTATATATTTATTCACTCTTAAATATATTATATTTATATCCAATATTAATTTTTGTATATATATCAAAAAGGGCCCAGCAAAATACTTAAAACAACTGCTAATATACTTGAAGAATGACATCAATAGAAACACAATAGTAGTGGGAGACTTCGACACAAATCTGCCATCTCAGAACAGATCATTCAGACTAAAATGTAACAAGTGACTTTGAAGGAAGGTATGGAAGATAGTGGCTAAGTACACATATATAGGGCTTTTCATCTTTACAAAGCTGAATACACATTCTTCTCCAATGCACATAGGATAATCTCCAAGATAGACCACATGCCAAGACATAAAGCATACCTCTATAAAAATCAAGAGGATAAAAATTATATCAATTATATTTTCTGAGCATGATGCACTGAAAATAGAAGTGAATTACCAACAGAAAAAAAGAAATATCTTTAACATCTGAAATGTAAAAGCTCACTACTGAACAATCAGTAGGTTACAGAGGAATTTAAAGAGGAAATCAGAAGATACATAGAAACAAATGAGAATACGGACACAAATTATAAGAATTTGTGGGACAAAACAAAAGCAATACTAAGTGGAAAATTTATAACTTGGCAAGCATACATCAGAAAGGAAAATGAGCCTACATAAATAACTTAATGGCACAGATTAAAAAATTGGAAAATGAGCAACAATATGAGCCTAGGTAGGTAAGTGGAAAAAAATAATAAAACTTAGAGCAGAAATTAATGAACAGGCTACCAAAAAAGCAATCCAAAAAATCAAGGAAAGCAACAGTTGCTATTCTGAAAAAATGAACAGAATTGCTAAACCACTAGCAAGACTCACAAATAAAGGGAGATAGAGAAACTTGATAAAATAAAATCATAAATGAAAGGGGATGTCACTGCAGATGCTACAGAAATTCAAAGGATAATAAGAGTTTACTTTGAGAATCTTTCACAAAACAAGAGAACTGGGAAGAAATGAATAAATTCTTGAACTCCTATAAACTCCCAAATTGAATCAAGATGATCTTGAGTACATGAATAGCCTATCACTACAGAGGAAATTGAAATGGTAATCAAAAGGCTTCTTAAAACCAAAAGTCCAGGCTCAGATGGATTCTCTAATGAATTCTTTAAAACCCTTATGGAGAACTTATTGACAATCCTTTTCAAGTTCTTCCAGGAAGTTAAAGAAACAGAAACACTCCCAAATAGTTTATATGAAGCTAACATCACCCTAATACCAAAAGCAGACAGAAGCACCATAGAAGAAGTGAATTACAGGCTAATATCCCTGATGAATACAGAGCCTGCAGAATGGACGTCAATGGAGGTGATCTGGCCCTACTTCAAAGGGCACTCTGAGGCTGCATATTTCTCCTACTTAATGAACCCCAGCACAACACATAGAAAACACCACACTACAAGTACAATGGAAAAACAATGCAGGGCTCAACCATGCATAGAAAATGAAGGTGGCAGCTCTAATGATTTGCCAACCACCTATTTAGCCTCTCAAATAAGTACTTTAGAGATGAAATATGGAGGATCCTAATAGAATTCCAAAAAAAAAATAAAATAAAGCATGGAATGAACCAAACAAACCACAAATAACAATCAAGAGAATATGAAAGTAGAAATGAAAAAGTTCCAAACTAAAATAACAAAGCTAAAAGATTTGGTCGGTGAAATGAAAACCTCACTGGGAAGCCTCTCCAACAGAGTAACATTGGCTGAGGATAGAATCAGTGAGTTGGAACATGAGATGCATAGTGGCTCTATACAACATAAGAGATTGAAAAGGATTAAAACAAATGATTAGACATTGGAAAAAGTACCAAAAAATGTGAGCAGATAAAAATAGAAATCTTTGATAAACTCAATAGAAACAACATAAGAATTATTAGAGTTTCAGAGACCAAGGAAGAAAACCCCCAAGAAGAATTAACAGTCAAGGACATCATTACAGAGAAACTCCCAGGGATAAAGACAACATGCAACCAAATCCTGCATGCCCAAAGAGTACCAGCTAAAAAAAGACCAAGGAAAAGAACCCCAAGACACATTTTAGTGACAATGAAGAATTCCACAGGTAGAGATAAATGCTGAAAGCAACAAGATCTAAAAAGGAAATTACTTTTAAAGGATAATCCTTCAGATTTACAGCAGGTCTGTCAAAAGAAACCTTCAAGTCCTGAAGGCAGTGGTGGATATAGTGACAAAACCCAGTGAAATGAACTCATCGCCAAGAGTACTTCACTCAGCCAGACTTACAATCAGGTTTGAAGGAAGGACACTTAGCTCATGGATAAACAAGGGCTCAGGAGGGTTATAGACTTAAAACCTGTCTTAAATGATGAACTGAAAGGTCTAATTTAAGAAAAGACAGACCACAAGATACAAAAAAATTCCTATAGGAAGATGACACTAAATCCCATGACAATTATTTCTTTCAATGTCAATGGATTAAATTCACCATTTAAGAAACAGAGTGCAAAATAGATCAAAAGTTGAATCCAACATTCAGTAGTCCTCTCCCCCTTAATACATCTAAACAGTCAGAAAAAAACATAGACTCAAAATAAAAGGTTGGAGGACAATCATCAGAGCAAACAACTCCCTTACAAAGGCTGGAGTGTCTAAATTTATAGCAGATAACACAAACTTTAAAATGTTATAAGGGACAAAGAAGGACATTTCTTAATAATCAAGGGATATGTACAACAGGAAGAAATCACACTACTAATCATCTATGCACCCAACGAGGACCAGCAAAATATTTAAAACTATTGTTGACAAATTTGAATAAAGACATTGATAGCAACACAATAATAGTGGAGACCTCAATACCACCCTATTACCCATTGATAGCTCAACCAAGCTAAGTCTAACAAGAAAGAATATACTGACTCTAAAAGGAGAAATGGAAGAAAGTGGCTTAAATATATACTAGGCCACTTTCTTCAATTTCTCCTTATATATATAGGGCTCTCCATCCCCAGAAATCTGGATACACATTCTTTTCCAATACATATAGGTAATTTTCTAGGATAGACCACATGCTGTCTCATAAAACATAACTCCATAAAATTAAGAGGATATAAATTGTACCAACAACCTCCTCAGATCATAATACACTGAAATTAAAAGTAAATTACAGACCCAGAGGAAAAACCTTAACACCTGGAAATTAAACAGTTCACTACTGAACAACCAATGGGGCAGAGAGAAAATCAGAGGAAATAAAAAGATTCTTGGAAACAAATGAGAATGCAGACACAAATTATCATAATCTGTGGGACACAGCAAAAGTGGTCATAAGCAGAAAATTTAATAACTTTGCAAGTAATCATCAGAAAGGAAGAAGGGGCCTATATAAATAAGTTAATGACATCTTATAAAATTAGAAAATGATCAACAAAAGGAAGGCAGAAGGAAAAGGTAGGCAGAAAAAAAAATAACAAAGCTTAGAGCAGAAATCAATTAAGTGGAAATCCAAAATCATTTTGAAAGATCAACAAAAGCAAGAGTTGGTTATTTGAAAAAAAAATAAACAAGATTGACAAACCATTAACCAAATGCAAAAAAGAGAAACTTAATAAACCGAAATAGAAATGAAAAGGGATAGATCATTACAGATACTACAGATATTCAAAGGGTGATCAAAATCTACTTTGAGTAACTCTATGCTACAAAACAAGAGCAACTGGAAGAAGTGATTAAACTCTTGGACGTGTATAACCTCCCAAGGTTTAACTAAGATGATCTACCATATCTGAAAAGACCCATCACTATTATGGAAATTAAAATAGTGATGACAAATCTTCCCCCAAACAAAAGCCCAGGCTTAGATGGATTCACTAGTGAATTTAAGAAACACTCCCAAAATTTTTATGAAGCTAACATCACTCTGATACCAAAAGTAGACAGCAATGCCACAAATAAGAGAACAGACCAATAACCTGATGAACACAGATGCGAAGATTCTCAACAAATTATTAGAAAATAGAATCCAACAGCTTATCAAGAAGGTCATACACCATGACCAAGTAGGTTTCATTTTGAAGATTTAAGGATGGTTTAACATATACAAATCAATCAATGTAATATACCATATCAACAAAAGAAAAAATAAAAACCATATGATCATATTAATAGATGCAGAGAAGACATTTGATAAAGTCCAACACCAATTCATGATAATAATTCTCAACAGGATGGGAATGGAAGAAACTTTTCTCAATATAGTCATTTACCACAAGATCCTGGAGAAAAAATGGAAAGCCTTTCCTCTAAAATCTGGCACAAGACAAGTTTGCCCTTCTCACCATTCCCTTTTAACAGAGTACTGGAATTGCTTGCCACAGCAAGCAAGAAAAAGATATCAAGGGCATCCAGATAGAAAAGTCAAGCTCTCACTGTTTGCAGATGATATGATACTATATTTAGAAAACCCTATAGACTATAAAAAGAGTTTTAGAAATAATAAATGTTTATAGCAAAGTAGCAGGCTACAAAATTATCACACAAAAATCCATGGCCTTCTTATACATCAATTGTAAAATAAAAATCCAAGAGTTGTGAGATTTCCCCACATGCTACGTTTCTAATCTCTTAGGCAGACAGGCCTAAAGAAGCAGGCTTTCAATGAAGAAATAATCAACCAAGCCAGAAAGAAAAGGATATCCATGGCATCCATGACCTTTTGTGTGTGTGTGTGTGTGTGTGTGTGTGTGTGTGTGTGTGTGTGTGTGTGTTCTCTGCCTGAGCCAACAAGCCAGAATTCTTTTTTTTTTTTTAATTAAAATGAATTCCCAATACCAGGAGCGGGTAGGTCAAGAGAGACAAAAGTACTATCCAGTGGGATTTTACATATAAAAAGAAGAGGTTTGGGCCTGAGAGATAGCACAGTGGTAGAGTGGTAGAGCATTTGCCTTGCAAACAGCTGATTTGAATGGAGGGTGGATTAAATCCCGGCATCCCATATGGTCCACCAAGCCTGCCAGGAGTGATTTCTGAGCACAAAGCCAAGAATAACCCCTGACCACAGTCGGGTGTGACCCAAAGACCAAAAAAGAAAAAACAAAAATAAATAAAATAAAAAAGAAGAGGTTTTAGGAAGGAGAAACTTGGGAGAACACCTTTGTTTGGGGTTGGTAGCTGTGTATCATAACCAATAATGATAGAGAAGAAATAGACATTAAAAAATTCCCATTCACAACAGTGCCACAAAACTCTAATACTAGATTCCATATACATATATGGAATATATATATATATATATATATATATATATATATATATATATATATATATATATATAGTTTCTTTAGCCATTTATCTATTAAGGGGTATCTAGGCTGTTTCCAGAGTCTGGCTATTGTAAACAACTCTTCAATGAATATAGGTGTGAGGAAGGGATTTTTGTATTGTATTTTTGTGTTCCTAGGATTTAGCCCTAGGAGTGGTATAGCTGGATCATATGGGAGCTCAACTTCCAGCTTTTGGAGAAATCTCCATATAGCTTTCCACAAAGGTTGGACTAGATGACATTCCCACCAACAATGAATAAGAATTCTTTTTCTCTCCACATCTATTATGCTGAGTGAAGTCAGAGGGAGAGAGATAAACACAGAATGGTCTCACTCATCTATGGGTTTTGAGAAAAATGAAAAACATTTGTGTAATGATTCTCAGAGACAACATAGAGGAGGACTGGAGGGTTCAGCTCCCAACATGAAGCTCACCACAGAGATTGCTGGGTGCAGTCACAGAAATAATTACACTGGAAGTTACA
Organism: Suncus etruscus; assembly: GCF_024139225.1. NCBI lineage: Eukaryota > Metazoa > Chordata > Mammalia > Eulipotyphla > Soricidae > Suncus > Suncus etruscus. The sequence continues at coordinate 150,029,636 of NC_064851.1, read as the reverse complement.
GCTCACCTCATGAAGCTCACCACAAACAGAGATGCGTTTAGTTAGAGAAATAACTACGTTTTGAACTATCCTAATAATGAGAATGTAACGAGGGAAATAGAAAGCCTGTCTAGAGTACAGGTGGGGGTTGGGTGGGGAGGAGGGCGATTTGGGACATTGGTGATGTTGGAATGTTGCACTGGTGATGGGTGGTGTTCTTTACATGACTGAAACCCAAACACAATTATGTATGTAATAAAGTTGTTTAAATTAAAAAAAAAGAAATAATTACACTGAGAACTATCATAACAAAATATGACTGAATGAGGGAAACAGAAAGCCTGTCTAGAGTACAGGCCGGTGTGGGGTGAGGAGGGACACTTGGGATATTGGTGATGGGAAAAATAAAACACTAATATTTTGGAATCAACAACTAAACAGGTGAAGGACCTATACAATAAAGACTACAAAACACTGCTTTAAGAAATTCAAGATGAGTCAGAAAATGTAAACACATACCCTGTTTATGAATTGGGAAGATTAACATAATTAAAGTGGCAATACTCCCCAAAGCATTGTACAGGTTTAACGCAATTGTTATAAGGATATCCACAGTAATCTTAAAAATAAAAAGTGGATTAAACACTCCTAAAATTCATTTGGAACAAGTGCCCACAAGTATCTAAAGCAACCCTTTGGAAACAGAAGGTGTGAGGCATCACTTCTCCCAACTTTAAATTGCATTATAAAGTAAAAGTAAAACAACATGTTATTGGAATAAAGACAGAGGCTCAGATCAGTGGAATAGACATGTAATCAGAGAATGTTCCCCATACATACAATCAATTAATCTTTGATTAAGGGACAAAAAAAGAAAGAAAGAAAAAAAAAGAAAGCAGAACAGAGCAATGAAAGCTTCTTCAGCAAGTGGTGTTGGGACAACTGGCCAGCCACATGCAAAATATCAAACTTAGACCTTCATATAGCATCATACACAAAGGTCAAATCAAAATGGATTAAAGACCTTGATATTAGATATTAGACCTCAAACCATAAGATATATAGAAGATAACATAGGGTAAAACATTCCATTGAAACTAAGGCATCTTCAAGGAGTAAACATCACTTTCCAGACAAGTGGAAGCAGATATAAACAATTGGGACTAAATTAAACTGATAAGTTTGTACAGCAAAGAAAACAGTGACTAGGACACAAAGGCCACCCACAAATTGGAAAAACTATTCAGCCAATACCCATCAGATAAGTGGTTAATATCTAAGATATACAAAGTACTGAAATTAGCAAGAAGAAAGAAACATCTAATCCCATCCAAATATGGAGAGAAGATATGAAATTTCTCAAAGAAGAAAATTTTCTCTGGGACTGAAGAGATGGCACAGAGGTAGGGTTATTGCTTTGCATGCAGCCGATCCAGGACAGATGGTGGTTCGAATACCAGCATCCCAAAAGGTCCCCAGAGCTTGCTAGGAATGATTTATGAGTGGCCCCTGAGTGATGCAGGGTGTGATCCAAAAACCAAAAACCAAAAAAGAAGAAAAGAAAAGAAAAAAAATTCTCAAAGAAATTTCCTCAAAGAAGAAATACAGATGGCCAAAAGGCACATGATAAAATGCTTCACATCACTAATCATCTGGAAGAGTAAATGAAACAACAAGCTATCATCTAACATCATGGATGTTGAGAAACATCACAAAGAACAAGAGCAAGTGCTGTTGGTGATTTGAGGAGAAAGGAACTCTCATTCACTCCTGGTGAAAATGCCATATAGTTCAGCCTTTATGGAAAACAATATGGATATCCTTCAAAACACTGTAAATTGAGCTTCCATATTACCCAGCAATACCACTCCTGCGGATATACTTTAAATACAAAAGCACAATTACAAAAATGTCCTTTACACATTTATGTTCATTAAAGCACTATTTATAATAGTAAGAATGGAAACAATCCGGTGGCTAAGGAAACAGTGGTACATATACACAATGGAATACTATGCAGCTGTTTGGAAAAGTGAAGTCATGCTATTTGCTTATATATGATTGACAATGGAGATTATTATGAAGAGGGACGTGAAATAAATCAGAGGAACAGGTATTGATATAAAACAATCTCATTCATTTGCAGGATGTAAGAAAAATAAAATAATATAGTAATAATATCCAGGGACAATATAAATGATGGCCAGCAGCACCAAACCATGCTAGGAAGCTTGCCACAAAGAATAGAGAGTGCAGTTATGTTAGAGTATGCTTCATGATGACAATGATAATTGGAACTGATCACACTGGACATGAACTGGGTACTGAAAGGGGATAAAGTGATATGCATATTACTGCTTCCTATAGTGCAAAACATAGGGTCAAAAAGAAAAATATAGAAAAAGGAGAGATGTGTGAAAAAATATAATATCTGCCCCAGAGGCAGGCAGGGAAGAGGACAGTAGTGAAATTGGGAACATTTGTCATGGGTAATGTGTGAAGGATGCTGTACATTGCATGACTGAAACTCAATCACGAGCAATTTTAGAACCAGAGTGCTTAAATAAAATAAAATAAAATAAAAAAGAAGGAAGAGCTATAATTTTTTATGATCCTTATTTTAGAGCCAATGAACAGTTGAGACATGAAACCTAAATGGAAGTAGTTTGAAATTATTTGAATCAGTTTAGTTTTGTGATAGTCAAAAATTTAAAAAATTCAAAGTTTCCATTTGGAAACTTAAAATGTCCTTATTTCCTATTAATTTTATTACTTTATAAACTGTTACTTTTTCTACTGATTCATTTTTAGTACTTTATAACTATATTGAGTTTTAATAGATTCAAAAATTTCTTGTTGAAATCTCATGTAGACTATACTCATACCAGTCTTCTTATATTTGTTTCTTTTTCAGAAATACTCATGTTAGGGGCTAGAATGATAACACAGTGGGTAGGGCATTTGCCTTGCACATGGCTGACCTGGGTTCAATCCCCAACAACCAATACGGTCCTCCAAGCCTGCCAGGATCTATTTCTGAACACAGAGCCAGGAATCACCCCTGAACACTACCAGGTGTTGACCAAAATTAAAAAAAAATACTCATTTTAATATAATACTATATTTTTGTCATTTTATTTGGTATCTATTATAATAAAATAATATAAAAATATAAAATACATAAAAATATATATCTGAAATTTTATATTTATTATTTAATAGACTGTTGATTGGTAAAATGCACTTTCAAGTTCAATTTTCAAGTTAATATAAGACATATTTATGAGTGCATTATTTTTCTATGCCTGAAGTTATTTCACACATGAAAAAATCAAATTTGGTCATTGAAAAATCTGTGGCATTACCTTTTCCTTCAGAATTCTACAAATGTAGCTACTTTACCTCTGGCTCTTAATTTTGGAAAATTCAGCTATGTTCTGTTCAATTTATTTATGCCTTGTAAAAGTTATACTTGCCATTTTCTGGATTGAAGGCTTTGACAAGCTTTTTTATTTTATATAAATATTGAATAATGTTACACATTTATATCTCTTTATAAATATAATTTTACCATTTTATAATAGGATCTTTTCTTTACCTGATATTTGCTTCTGGGAATTTTAGAAGTTAAAGAGTCTGAAACTAGGGCATCATGAGAAGGTATGAGTGTGAGTTAAGTAAGGAGAGAGGGGAGAGGGGCCGGAGAGACAGCATGGAGGTATGGTGTTTGCCTGACATGCAGAAGGACAGTGGTTCAAATCCTGTCATCCCATATGGCTCACGGAGCCTTCCAGGAGTGATCTCTGAGCATAGAGCCAGGAGTAACCCTTGAGAGCTGCTGGGTGTGATCGAAACCCCCCCCCCCCAAATAAATAAATAAAATAAAATAAGTAAGGAGAGAAAGAAAATAAAAGTTAACAAACCAGTGTCCTCAGAAACAAACTGAGAGAGGAGCAAAATGTCTACCCCAAAGGCAGGCAGGGGGAAGGTTGGAGGGAAACTGGGGACATTGGAGGTGGGAAACATTCATGGCTGAAGGGTGATGTACATTGTAAGACTGAAACTCAGATCTGAACAACCTAGTGATCAAGATATTTAAAAGTAAAAAATTGTTTTGATTAAAAGGAAAATAAAATAGAAGTTAATTTCTGAAGTGGCCATTGCTTCAAATTAATGATTAAATAATAACTCAGCTATCAGAATTTCTTCTATACAAATGATATAGAAAGAACCACTGCCAGTGAGGATTACCAATTACCAGTATACTGATTACCAGTGAGAATCAGAAAGAAAAATGAATTGATCTATATTTCTCCTTAGATTCTTTTGCATTTCAAAGTTGCTGCATGGACTTCTTAACTGTCTCTCATTTCTGAATTCTAATTCTCTCCTCAAGAAGCCCATGGGAATCTTATGCTATCCACAGAAGCAAGAAACTTCAATATTTTACAAGAGTAGAATTCATGATCCCAAACCTTTAAGGTCACTAGGTCTTAGTTGTTGCTATTGCTTCACTTTTAGTGAATATGATGAGAGTCTTGTCTGTATTGGGTGTATGCCCCTTACTGTGAGGAACCAAGAAATATTGACTGGGGTGAGAAGGTAAAACACTAAAGGTCAAAAATTTTTTTAGAGGGAGAGAAAGAGAGAGAGAGAGAGAAAGAGAGAGAAAATCTGATGGGAAAATTCAATAGAAGTCTATTGAGCTGCATGAAATAGTAACAAGAAGGCTCACATAGCACCAACCACAGCTCAGTAAATCCTTAAACACTGACATAAGTAACACGATGAATAATAACAATTATTTCAAATTGGCCCTTGTTGATCTAAATTTTGATATTACCAGTTGCCTTTGTGTTGGAACAGATAACATGAAGTCAATTTGTCTGTGTCTACAAAGAAAAAGTCAGGCTATGGTAGTGGCTGGAAAATTGTCACTTTGATGAAAGGAAAGTCACACTGGTGGTGGGATTGGTGTTTAAACAATTAGGCCTGAAACCTGAAAGTACTGTAGTATGAACTAGTTCGTAAATCACAATGTTATGATAAAAATGAATTGAAAGTAAAAAGAAAGACAAGCTGGTTCATATAAAGACAAAAGTGGTTCATTACTGGGATGGACATGGTGGACCAACAACATGAGTGAAGTTCTTCTAAATGAACTATGGGCAGACAAGAGTGAAGACCGACAGGGTGGATCTCTCCCTTTGTCCAGCACAACCAAATATTGCCCACCCATCTGTCCTCTGGAAAGGGCATAAACTAGCCCAGGCTCAGGCATGGACTGCTCATGGACTACATGAGTGGGGATTATCATCCTTAAAAAAAGCAGAGAACCGGGGCCAGAGCGGTGATGCAAGTGGTTGGGCATTTGCCTTGCACGAGGCTAACCTAGGTCTGACCCAGCATTCTATATGGTCCCTCAAGCCAGGAGCGATTTCTGAACACATAACCAGGAGTAACCCCTGAGTGTCACCAAATGTGGCCCCCAAACAAACAAACAAACAAACAAGCACAGAACAATAGAATAGAATAGAAGGACTTAATTGGCAAAAAAAATAGCAAGTCAGGAAGGATGTTGAGCAGCATAGGGAGAAAACAGCTTCAAAGAGATGCAGCAGGGGCCTAGATTTTGCTCAAGCGGAGGTAGACTTATTTTTTGCATGGAGAGAAGTGTGGAAGAGTGAGGGTGGAGTGTGTGGAAGAATGTTGAAGTTGCTCAAATACTTAATTCAAGGGATGTGCAGTAGATCTCACACTGTTCTCCTCTGAGGACCTTCCTATACCGATCTCACCTAAAGGTCAAGGTTTTTGCAAAATAGCTTTTGCATTAGCTGAGTCCCTTGATATCTGGGTTCTATACCTGGATTTGCTACTGCACTGTCTGATCTATGTCTAAACAACAAATCTGCAATGAAGGCTTCCTAGCCAATAACAAAGAGATTCTCAGGCTTCTTTCTTTAGTAGTGAACCCCAAAACCTGATAGGAGTTTCCTGAAGATGCTACTTCCTTTCCCTATAAATACAAAAACAGATTAAAGTGAAAAATCTTGGCCTTTTCCTTTGGTGAAAAAAGAGTGATAACAGGACAAAGAGAATAACATATATTAGTGTTACCTTTCTATTTCATTCGGTTGGTCTAAAATTCTGATTTATTCTGATGGACTGACCTTGCCTCAGGCTATTAAAGTAGGGGGCTTAAATTTTAGGTTTTGGTTGGGTGTTTTTTGTTTTGTTTTGTTTTTGCTACTTTTCTGTGCTCAGGTATCACTCCTGTCTTCGTGCTCATGAGTTACCTCTAGTTGATCTCATACGATGAATGACAGGGATCCAACTCAGGTAGGCTTCATGCAAAGAAAGTTTTCTAACTATGATGGTCTGGGTTTAGCCAAATCAATTCTATTATTTGGTGGTTTTAGCTGATTGAGGGATGAGTTTGACTTCTTGCTGACCTTCATTGAATGGTTTTTCAGCAATCTTTTGGCTTTACTTTGTCATGGTAAAACTGTAAGTGGATGTGGGTTTTCTAGAAAAGTGACTGCATTTTTTTCTTAGTCCACATGGTGGCAGGTTCTGCATGGAAAAGGGACTCTGTACTTGTCATTGCCCACTTTCTACAAGCGTTTGACATCATTTCTAGACAAAGGTAATTTATATTGATTGCTTTCTGTTTCTGCATCAGAGAGAATGTATGCTTAGTAGTGTTTATTGCCTTTTCAATGTAGAAAGGGAAAATAAAACAAATCTTTTCTTTAAAAAATATTTTTTTTAGACCAAAGTGGATTACAAATCTTTCACAGTAATATGTGAGGTACAGAGTGACATTGAATCAGGGGCATTCCCACCACCAATGATGTCCTCCCTCCACCCCTGTTCCCAGCATGCATCCCATATGCCCCTTTTTCACCCCCTGGACTGCTAGTATAAGTGGTTCCCTCTATGTCTAGCTTGGAGTTTGGGTATCGATTCTGTTGTCGTTGGCTTTGGATTTGGTGCTTAAGTCTGATCATTTTTTATTTCTACTCAATGTTCATACACCTGTTTGGTCTTGATATCCTCCATTATTTCTCCCTCAATTTATGAGGCAGAACAAGATGGTTCGGGTTATGTGGTTCTGTTTGAAGAAAAAAAGGGGGGGGGGCAAAAATCAAACAAGCAAAAAATGGGAGGAGTACTTCTAGAAGCTATAAATATCAATTTAAGAGAAGAAAGGAAAAAGGAAGAAAAACATAACAATACAGAAAAAAATTAAACCCCCTCGAAAAAATCCCCCAAAGCACCACAGCAATAAAGACAACAACCAAATAATAACCACGGTCCCAAAATAAAAACAAAATTAAGCAAAAAACACAACAACATATAAAAAATGAACAACAATAACAAAAAATTAATTTGTGATTCTCTTTATTTTTTATAGGCACAGTAAATATTGGGGAGATTAGAAAGATTAAAACAAATCTAATTCTTTCAATGGACCCTTATTTTAATGGAATAATATTAGATTTGGGGAAGATGCTGAAGGGAAGAATAAAAAGATCAATTGACTAAGCAGACACAATTTTAAGGCTTTATATAATTGATTTCTTTTATTGTGGCACAAGCTTATAATTCAATATTACCTTATTTTAAGTAATTCCTGAAGTTGTCAATGGCTTTTCATTCATTCTTTTGTATTGATAAAATGATGCTCAGGAAAGGGGGTTATGTAGATTGGTGGTCAGAATGTCTGCTTTCTAATAACTCTTTTTATTTTATTTATTTTTGAACCACGTCTGCAGTGCTCAGGGACTACTCCTGGCTCTGCATTCAGAAATCACTTCTGGTGGGCTTAGGGTCAATATTAGATGCCAGGGACTGAACCTGAGTTAGCCCCATGCAAGGCAAATATCCTACCTACTGTGCTATTGCTCCAGCCTCACAACTCTTTCTTATAACCAACAATTCCTTCTCTTATGAAGACACTACCAAGCTCTGACCTAGTTCTTTCTCAGGCTGACTTCTCCAGTGTTCTCAGAAATGACTCTTCCAATAACAGAAATAACAATGAATAGAGGTAGTTAAGATTTAAGAAGAAATAAATTGGAAAATTCTAGAATTCAAAAAGTAAATAATGGTCACCTATACTTTCCAGATTGTCCAGTCCTGGCTGATATCTCTGTGGCATTCCCAGAAAGTGACTACAGATTTCCCTTTCCATGTGAACTACATCAACTGAACACTACTCCCTACACCCTCCTACAGAAATGCTCCAGCTCCTCCACTTAACCTTATAAAACTTCCAAGCTATCAAATTAGTTTCAGTTCTATAAATCCCGAACACATAATAGCTTATAGTAGTGTCATCCTAGTAGTTTCACAGGAAATTTGGTGAGAAAATTACATAGTAATCTACCAAGCTGAGAGAAACTAAAGAGTGACACAAAAGGCCCAACTAGCACTAACTATTGCCCAGTAAATACTTGGACACTGACTTTTGTATCACCATGGAGAGATATAGCAATTATCTCGAATTAACCTGGGTTGATCTAAGTTTTGAAAATTCCATTTGCCTTTATGCTATAACAGTCAATATTAAGTTAATCTGGTTTCTGAAAAGAGACAAGCTATGGTGGTGGTTGGAAGATTAGGGACATTGATGAAAGGTGGTGGTGGGGTTGTTGTTTAAATATTTATGTGACAGTGTAGAAGAGGTGTGTCTACAGAGCTGGGAATAAAACTCTTGAGTAGACAGGTACTGGCTACTGGTGTAGTGAGGGACTTAGAGCTGGTGTAGTGGGGGACTCTTCATAGCAAAGTACTTATCATCATGCAAATATAAGACTGCAAAGTTCAATTTCTTGCTCTGCTCCCATGTCCCAAATGATATTACTGTGAGATCCCTGGTGAGCACCAGAAATAAAGTTGTGCATATGTTCCATACCAAAGTGTAATGCTCCTTTAGCCCACAGTGACCTCCTAGCTATGAGCACATTCAGGATATGCAGAAGCAACACATGTGTGAGATGTATGGCAAGTATATGTGCAAGAATCATAAACAAAGAAGTTCAACCTGTGAAAAATACCACACACAAGTCTATGTAGTCACCAAATCACTACCCTACTCTGATCGTCACAGCAACAATTACAAAGGACAAGGAGATTAGATAAATATTGCATCTTATAGACAATTACAAAGGACAAGGAGATTAGATAAATATTGCATCTTATAGACTTGCTCCTCAAGCAATTTCAATACCACCCATTAAATCTACCTTGTTTAAGGATTCCAAATTGTTCTTTGAAGTGCAAATATTTTGCTTTCAAAACCTAACTTAGTGGTGGTGGGAATGTTGCAATGTTGCACTGGTGAAGGGGGGGTGTTCTTTTTTTTTTTTTTTTTTTTTTTTTATCTTTATTTAAACACCGTGATTACAAACATGATTATAGTTGTATGATTACAGTCATGTAAAGAGCACCCCCCCTTCACCGGTGTAACATTCCCACCACCAATTTCCCAGATCTCCCTCCTCCCCACCCCCCTACACCTGTACTCGAGACAGGCTTTCTACTTCCCTCATTCATTCACATTTTATGATAGTTTTCAGTGTAGTCATCTCTGCAACTGCACTCATCACTCTATGTGATGAGCTGCATGTCCTGAGCTGCACCTACCAGCCCTCATCTCTCTTGTCTCTGAGATATTGTTAAAAATGTCCTTCATTTTTCTTAAAGCCCATAGATGAGTGAAACCATTCTGCGTCTTTCTCTCTCCCTCTGACTTACTTCACTCAGCATAATAGATTCCATGTACATCCATGTATTGGAAAATTTCATGACTTCATCTCTCCTGATGGCTGCATAGTATTCCATTGTGTATATGTACCACAGTTTCTTCAGCCACTCATCTGTTGAAGGGCATCTTGGTTGTTTCCAGAGTCTGGCTATTGTAAATAGCGCTGCAATGAATATAGGAGTAAGGAAGGGTTTTTTGTATTGTATTTTTGTGCTTCTTGGGTATATTCCTAGGAGTGGTATAGCTGGATCGTATGGAAGCTCAATTTCCAGTTTGTGAAGGAATCTCCATATCGCTTTCCATAAAGGTTGTACTAGACGGCATTCCCACCAGCAGTGAAAAAGAGTTCCTTTCTCTCCACATCCCCGCCAGCACTGCTTGTTTTCCTTTTTTGTGATGTGTGCCAATCTCAGTGGCGTGAGGTGGTACCTCATAGTAGTTTTGATTTGCATCTCCCTGACGATTAGTGATGTTGAACATCTTTTCATGTGCCTTTTGGCCATTTGCCTTTCTTCTTTTTCAAAGTGTCTGTTCATTTCTTCTCCCCATTTTTTGATGGGGTTAGTTGTTTTTTTCTTGTATAGTTCTGTCAGTACCTTGTAAATTTTGGATATTAGCCCTTTATCTGATGTGTATTGGGTGAATAATTTCTCCCACTCAGTGGGTGGCCTTTGTATTCTGGGCACTATTTCCTTTGAGATGCAGAAGCTTTTCAGCTTAATATAGTCCCATCTGTTTATCTCTGCTTCCACTTGCTTGGAAAGTGCTGTCTCCTCCTTAAAGATGCCTTTAGTCTCAATGTCCTGGAGTGTTTCACCTACATGTTGTTCTATATACCTTATAGTTTCAGTTCTGATATCAAGGTCTTTAATCCATTTGGATTTTACCTTTGTATATGGTGTTAGCTGGGGGTCTGAGTTCGCTTTTTTGCAAGTGGTTAACCAGTTGTGCCAACACCACTTGTTGAATAGGCTTTCCCTGCTCCATTTAGGATTTTTTGCTCCTTTATCAAAAACAAGGTGGTTATATGTCTGAGGAACCTTCTCTGAGTACTCAAGCCTATTCCACTGATCTGAGGGTCTGTTTTTATTCCAATACCATGCTGTTTTTATAACTGTTGCTTTGTAATACAACTTAAAATTGGGGAAAGTAATGCCTCCCATATTCCTTTTCCCAAGGAGTGCTTTAGCTATTCGAGGTTGTTTGTTGTTCCAGATGAATTTCAGAAGTATTTGATCCACTTCTTTGAAAAATGTCATGGGTATCTTTAGAGGAATCGCGTTAAATCTGTACAATGCTTTTGGAAGTATTGCCATTTTAATGATGTTGATCCTGCCAATCCATGAGCATGGTATGTGTTTCCATTTCCGCGTGTCCTCTCTTATTTCTTGGAGCAGTGTTTTGTAGTTTTCTTTGTATAGATCCTTCACATCTTTAGTCAGGTTGACTCCAAGATATTTGAGTTTGTGTGGAACTAATGTGAATGGGATTGTTCTCTTAATGTCCATTTCTTCCCTATCATTATTCGTGTATAAAAAGGCCATTGATTTTTGTGTGTTAATTTTGTATCCTGCCACTTTGCTATACCAATCTATTATTTCTAGAAGCTTTTTGGTAGAGTCTTTAGGGTTTTCTAAGTAGAGTATCATGTCATCTGCAAACAGTGAGAGCTTGACTTCTTCCTTTCCTATCTGAATTCCCTTGATATCTTTTTCTTGCCTAATCGCTATAGCAAGTACTTCCAGTGCTATGTTGAATAGGAGTGGTGAGAGAGGACAGCCTTGTCTTGTACCAGAATTTAGAGGAAAGGATTTTAGTTTTTCTCCATTGAGGATAATATTTGCCACTGGCTTCTGGTAGATGGCTTTGACTATATTGAGAAAGGTTCCTTTTATTCCTATCTTGCTGAGAGTTTTAATCAAGAATGGGTGTTGAACCTTATCAAATGCTTTTTCTGCATCTATTGATATGACCATGTGATTTTTATTTTTGTTGTTGTTTATGTTGTGTATTATATTAATAGATTTACGGATGTTAAACCATCCTTGCATTCCTGGGATGAAACCTACTTGATCAAAGTGAATGATCTTCTTGATGAGGCACTGGATCCTGTTCGCCAGGATTTTGTTGAGGATCTTTGCATCTGTGTTCATCAGGGATATTGGTCTGTAATTTTCTTTTTTGGCAGCATCTCTATCAGGTTTTGGTATTAAGGTGATGTTGGCTTCATAAAAGCTATTTGGAAGTATTCCTGTTTTTTCGATTTCATAAAAGAGCCTGGCCAGAATTGGTAGTAGTTCCTCTTGAAAGGTTTGAAAGAATTCATTCGTGAATCCATCAGGGCCTGGGCTTTTGTTTTTGGGTAAATTTTTGATTACAGTTTTAATTTCCTCAATAGTTATGGGGGTGTTTAGATATGCTACCTCTTCTTTATTCAACCGTGGAAGGTTATATGAGTTCAGAAATTTATCCATTTCTTCCAGGTTCTCATATTTAGTGGCATAGAGTTTCTCAAAGTATTCTCTGAATACCCTTTGAATCTCTGCAGTATCTGTAGTGATCTCCCCCTTCTCATTTCTAATACGCGTTATCAAGTTTCTCTCTTTCTTTTGCTTTGTGAGTTTTGCCAATGGTCTATCAATCTTGTTTATTTTTTCAAAGAACCAACTTCTGCTTTCGTTGATCTTTCGGATTGTTTTTTGGGTTTCCACTTCGTTGATTTCTGCTCTCAGCTTTGTTATTTCCTTCTGTCTCCCTATTTTTGGGTCCTTTTGTTGAGCACTTTCTAGTTCTATTAGCTGTGTCATTAAGCTACTCAGGTAAGCTCCTTCTTCCTTCCTGATGTGTGCTTGCAAAGCTATAAATTTTCCTCTCAGTACTGCTTTTGCTGTGTCCCATAAGTTCTGATAGTTTGTGTCTTTATTGTCATTTGTTTCCAGGAACCTTTTGATTTCCTCCTTGATTTCATCTCGGACCCACTGGTTATTGAGTATGAGGCTGTTTAACTTCCAGGTGTTAAATTTTTTCTTCTGTGTCCCTTTGCAGTTCACATCTAACTTCAGAGCCTTGTGGTCAGCAAAGGCAGCCTGCAAAATGTCTATCTTTTTTATTTTATGGAGGTATGTTTTATGTGCCAGCACATGATCTATCCTGGAGAATGATCCATGTACATTGGAAAAGAATGTGTATCCAGGTTTCTGAGGATAGAGTGCCCTATATATATCTACTAGGCCTCTTTCATCCATTTCTTTTTGCAGGTCTAGTATATTTTTGTTGGGTTTCCATTTGGTTGACCTATCAAGTGTTGACAAGCCTGTGTTGAGGTCTCCCACAATTATTGTGTTATTATTGATATCCTTCTTCAGATTTGTCAACAATTGTATTAAATACTTTGCTGGACCCTCATTCGGTGCGTATATGTTTAGGAGAGTGATTTCTTCTTGCTGTACAAATCCCTTGATTAGTACATAATATCCATCTTTGTCCCTTACAATTTTTCTGAGTATAAAGTTTGTGTCATCTGATATTAGTATGGCCACCCCCGCTTTTTTAAGGGTGTTGTTTGCTTGAATGATTTTCCTCCAGCCTTTGATTTTGAGTCTATGTTTATTCTGACTATTCAGGTGTGTTTCTTGTAGACAGCAGAAGGTTGGCTTCAGTTTTTTGATCCATTTCGCCACTCTGTGCCTCTTAACTGGTGCATTTAGTCCATTGACATTGAGAGAAATAATTGTCATGGGATTTATTGCCATCTTTGTGTAGAAGTTTGGTGTGTTTTTTGTTCTGTCTTGTTTTTAGAGTAGATCTTTCAGTTTTTCTTTTAAGGCTGGTTTTGAGTCTGCAAAGATTTTGAGCTGTTGTTTATCTGTGAAGCCGTGTATACATCCGTCAAACCTGAAACTTAGTTTTGCTGGGTGCAATATTCTTGGCGAAGCATTTATTTCATTGAGTTTTGCCACTACGTCCCACCACTGCCTTCTGGCCTTGAGTGTTTCTGGTGACAGGTCTGCTGTAAATTTCAAGGATGCTCCGTGGAATGTAATTTCCCTTTTCGATCTTGCTGCTTGCAGTATTCTATCTCTATCGGTGGGTTTCATCATGGTGACTAGGATGTGTCTTGGGGTGTTTCTACTGGGGTCTTTTTTAGCTGGTACTCTTCGGGCATGCAGGATTTGGTCACATGTTTTCTTTAGCTCTGGTAGTTTCTCTGTGATGATGTTCTTAACCATTGATTCTTCCTGAAGATTTTCTTCTTGGGTCTCTGGAACTCCAATGATTCTGAAGTTGTTTCTGTTGAGCTTATCAAAGACTTCTATTTTCATCTTCTCATATTCTTTGAGTAAATTTTCCATTGTCTGATCATTTGATTTGAGGTTTTTTTCTAATCTCTTCTGCTGTGTAAAGTTGTTATGCATCTCATCTTCTAAAGCACTAATTCTATCCTCAGCTGCTGTTAACCTGTTGGAAAACTCATCCATTATGTTCTTCAATTCGTCTATTGAGTTTTTCAGACCTGTTATCTGATCTGATATTTCAGTTTGGAGTTTTCTGATTTCTGTCTTCATATTCTCTTGATTTTTATTAGTGCTCTGATTTATACTTTCTTTGATATCTGATAGCAACCTCCATATTTCGTCTCTAAACTCCATTTCTGAAAGACTGCTTAGGTAGTTGGTCGTTGTTGGGTCATCAGAGTTTCCATCTTCATTCTCTATGGTTGAAGTTGGTCTGCGTAGTCTCCCCATTGTCTCGCTTACGCTGTGGGTTTTTCTACGTGTTGTGGTGGTACTCATTGGCGAGGTGGAGTGCGCGGCCGCGAAGCGCAGCGGAGCGGCCGCGCTCCGGCCCCCAAACACTCACCTCAGCCGAGGCAAGCCGTCAGGGGATGCCTGGGGAGGCCCCCAAGTGTCTGCCAAGCAAAGAAACCAGCACAATCCACAACTCCAACAGAAAACTCACAGCCCCAGCGAGACACGCCTTGAAGAGATTAATGCTGAATCAGGTCAAAGTTCCCAGGTTGATGCAGGCTGGGGGAGGTCCCAAAATGTCTGCCGGGCCTAGGGGTCCAGCAGTCAGCCTGATCTGCAACTCCGGCCCCCAAACACTCACCTCAGCCGAGGCAAGCCGTCAGGGGATGCCTGGGGAGGCCCCCAAGTGTCTGCCAAGCAAAGAAACCAGCACAATCCACAACTCCAACAGAAAACTCACAGCCCCAGCGAGACACGCCTTGAAGAGATTAATGCTGAATCAGGTCAAAGTTCCCAGGTTGATGCAGGCTGGGGGAGGTCCCAAAATGTCTGCCGGGCCTAGGGGTCCAGCAGTCAGCCTGATCTGCAACTCCGGCCCCCAAACACTCACCTCAGCCGAGGCAAGCCGTCAGGGGATGCCTGGGGAGGCCCCCAAGTGTCTGCCAAGCAAAGAAACCAGCACAATCCACAACTCCAACAGAAAACTCACAGCCCCAGCGAGACACGCCTTGAAGAGATTAATGCTGAATCAGGTCAAAGTTCCCAGGTTGATGCAGGCTGGGGGAGGTCCCAAAATGTCTGCCGGGCCTAGGGGTCCAGCAGTCAGCCTGATCTGCAACTCCGGCCCCCAAACACTCACCTCAGCCGAGGCAAGCCGTCAGGGGATGCCTGGGGAGGCCCCCAAGTGTCTGCCAAGCAAAGAAACCAGCACAATCCACAACTCCAACAGAAAACTCACAGCCCCAGCGAGACACGCCTTGAAGAGATTAATGCTGAATCAGGTCAAAGTTCCCAGGTTGATGCAGGCTGGGGGAGGTCCCAAAATGTCTGCCGGGCCTAGGGGTCCAGCAGTCAGCCTGATCTGCAACTCCGGCCCCCAAACACTCACCTCAGCCGAGGCAAGCCGTCAGGGGATGCCTGGGGAGGCCCCCAAGTGTCTGCCAAGCAAAGAAACCAGCACAATCCACAACTCCAACAGAAAACTCACAGCCCCAGCGAGACACGCCTTGAAGAGATTAATGCTGAATCAGGTCAAAGTTCCCAGGTTGATGCAGGCTGGGGGAGGTCCCAAAATGTCTGCCGGGCCTAGGGGTCCAGCAGTCAGCCTGATCTGCAACTCCGGCCCCCAAACACTCACCTCAGCCGAGGCAAGCCGTCAGGGGATGCCTGGGGAGGCCCCCAAGTGTCTGCCAAGCAAAGAAACCAGCACAATCCACAACTCCAACAGAAAACTCACAGCCCCAGCGAGACACGCCTTGAAGAGATTAATGCTGAATCAGGTCAAAGTTCCCAGGTTGATGCAGGCTGGGGGAGGTCCCAAAATGTCTGCCGGGCCTAGGGGTCCAGCAGTCAGCCTGATCTGCAACTCCGGCCCCCAAACACTCACCTCAGCCGAGGCAAGCCGTCAGGGGATGCCTGGGGAGGCCCCCAAGTGTCTGCCAAGCAAAGAAACCAGCACAATCCACAACTCCAACAGAAAACTCACAGCCCCAGCGAGACACGCCTTGAAGAGATTAATGCTGAATCAGGTCAAAGTTCCCAGGTTGATGCAGGCTGGGGGAGGTCCCAAAATGTCTGCCGGGCCTAGGGGTCCAGCAGTCAGCCTGATCTGCAACTCCGGCCCCCAAACACTCACCTCAGCCGAGGCAAGCCGTCAGGGGATGCCTGGGGAGGCCCCCAAGTGTCTGCCAAGCAAAGAAACCAGCACAATCCACAACTCCAACAGAAAACTCACAGCCCCAGCGAGACACGCCTTGAAGAGATTAATGCTGAATCAGGTCAAAGTTCCCAGGTTGATGCAGGCTGGGGGAGGTCCCAAAATGTCTGCCGGGCCTAGGGGTCCAGCAGTCAGCCTGATCTGCAACTCCGGCCCCCAAACACTCACCTCAGCCGAGGCAAGCCGTCAGGGGATGCCTGGGGAGGCCCCCAAGTGTCTGCCAAGCAAAGAAACCAGCACAATCCACAACTCCAACAGAAAACTCACAGCCCCAGCGAGACACGCCTTGAAGAGATTAATGCTGAATCAGGTCAAAGTTCCCAGGTTGATGCAGGCTGGGGGAGGTCCCAAAATGTCTGCCGGGCCTAGGGGTCCAGCAGTCAGCCTGATCTGCAACTCCGGCCCCCAAACACTCACCTCAGCCGAGGCAAGCCGTCAGGGGATGCCTGGGGAGGCCCCCAAGTGTCTGCCAAGCAAAGAAACCAGCACAATCCACAACTCCAACAGAAAACTCACAGCCCCAGCGAGACACGCCTTGAAGAGATTAATGCTGAATCAGGTCAAAGTTCCCAGGTTGATGCAGGCTGGGGGAGGTCCCAAAATGTCTGCCGGGCCTAGGGGTCCAGCAGTCAGCCTGATCTGCAACTCCGGCCCCCAAACACTCACCTCAGCCGAGGCAAGCCGTCAGGGGATGCCTGGGGAGGCCCCCAAGTGTCTGCCAAGCAAAGAAACCAGCACAATCCACAACTCCAACAGAAAACTCACAGCCCCAGCGAGACACGCCTTGAAGAGATTAATGCTGAATCAGGTCAAAGTTCCCAGGTTGATGCAGGCTGGGGGAGGTCCCAAAATGTCTGCCGGGCCTAGGGGTCCAGCAGTCAGCCTGATCTGCAACTCCGGCCCCCAAACACTCACCTCAGCCGAGGCAAGCCGTCAGGGGATGCCTGGGGAGGCCCCCAAGTGTCTGCCAAGCAAAGAAACCAGCACAATCCACAACTCCAACAGAAAACTCACAGCCCCAGCGAGACACGCCTTGAAGAGATTAATGCTGAATCAGGTCAAAGTTCCCAGGTTGATGCAGGCTGGGGGAGGTCCCAAAATGTCTGCCGGGCCTAGGGGTCCAGCAGTCAGCCTGATCTGCAACTCCGGCCCCCAAACACTCACCTCAGCCGAGGCAAGCCGTCAGGGGATGCCTGGGGAGGCCCCCAAGTGTCTGCCAAGCAAAGAAACCAGCACAATCCACAACTCCAACAGAAAACTCACAGCCCCAGCGAGACACGCCTTGAAGAGATTAATGCTGAATCAGGTCAAAGTTCCCAGGTTGATGCAGGCTGGGGGAGGTCCCAAAATGTCTGCCGGGCCTAGGGGTCCAGCAGTCAGCCTGATCTGCAACTCCGGCCCCCAAACACTCACCTCAGCCGAGGCAAGCCGTCAGGGGATGCCTGGGGAGGCCCCCAAGTGTCTGCCAAGCAAAGAAACCAGCACAATCCACAACTCCAACAGAAAACTCACAGCCCCAGCGAGACACGCCTTGAAGAGATTAATGCTGAATCAGGTCAAAGTTCCCAGGTTGATGCAGGCTGGGGGAGGTCCCAAAATGTCTGCCGGGCCTAGGGGTCCAGCAGTCAGCCTGATCTGCAACTCCGGCCCCCAAACACTCACCTCAGCCGAGGCAAGCCGTCAGGGGATGCCTGGGGAGGCCCCCAAGTGTCTGCCAAGCAAAGAAACCAGCACAATCCACAACTCCAACAGAAAACTCACAGCCCCAGCGAGACACGCCTTGAAGAGATTAATGCTGAATCAGGTCAAAGTTCCCAGGTTGATGCAGGCTGGGGGAGGTCCCAAAATGTCTGCCGGGCCTAGGGGTCCAGCAGTCAGCCTGATCTGCAACTCCGGCCCCCAAACACTCACCTCAGCCGAGGCAAGCCGTCAGGGGATGCCTGGGGAGGCCCCCAAGTGTCTGCCAAGCAAAGAAACCAGCACAATCCACAACTCCAACAGAAAACTCACAGCCCCAGCGAGACACGCCTTGAAGAGATTAATGCTGAATCAGGTCAAAGTTCCCAGGTTGATGCAGGCTGGGGGAGGTCCCAAAATGTCTGCCGGGCCTAGGGGTCCAGCAGTCAGCCTGATCTGCAACTCCGGCCCCCAAACACTCACCTCAGCCGAGGCAAGCCGTCAGGGGATGCCTGGGGAGGCCCCCAAGTGTCTGCCAAGCAAAGAAACCAGCACAATCCACAACTCCAACAGAAAACTCACAGCCCCAGCGAGACACGCCTTGAAGAGATTAATGCTGAATCAGGTCAAAGTTCCCAGGTTGATGCAGGCTGGGGGAGGTCCCAAAATGTCTGCCGGGCCTAGGGGTCCAGCAGTCAGCCTGATCTGCAACTCCGGCCCCCAAACACTCACCTCAGCCGAGGCAAGCCGTCAGGGGATGCCTGGGGAGGCCCCCAAGTGTCTGCCAAGCAAAGAAACCAGCACAATCCACAACTCCAACAGAAAACTCACAGCCCCAGCGAGACACGCCTTGAAGAGATTAATGCTGAATCAGGTCAAAGTTCCCAGGTTGATGCAGGCTGGGGGAGGTCCCAAAATGTCTGCCGGGCCTAGGGGTCCAGCAGTCAGCCTGATCTGCAACTCCGGCCCCCAAACACTCACCTCAGCCGAGGCAAGCCGTCAGGGGATGCCTGGGGAGGCCCCCAAGTGTCTGCCAAGCAAAGAAACCAGCACAATCCACAACTCCAACAGAAAACTCACAGCCCCAGCGAGACACGCCTTGAAGAGATTAATGCTGAATCAGGTCAAAGTTCCCAGGTTGATGCAGGCTGGGGGAGGTCCCAAAATGTCTGCCGGGCCTAGGGGTCCAGCAGTCAGCCTGATCTGCAACTCCGGCCCCCAAACACTCACCTCAGCCGAGGCAAGCCGTCAGGGGATGCCTGGGGAGGCCCCCAAGTGTCTGCCAAGCAAAGAAACCAGCACAATCCACAACTCCAACAGAAAACTCACAGCCCCAGCGAGACACGCCTTGAAGAGATTAATGCTGAATCAGGTCAAAGTTCCCAGGTTGATGCAGGCTGGGGGAGGTCCCAAAATGTCTGCCGGGCCTAGGGGTCCAGCAGTCAGCCTGATCTGCAACTCCGGCCCCCAAACACTCACCTCAGCCGAGGCAAGCCGTCAGGGGATGCCTGGGGAGGCCCCCAAGTGTCTGCCAAGCAAAGAAACCAGCACAATCCACAACTCCAACAGAAAACTCACAGCCCCAGCGAGACACGCCTTGAAGAGATTAATGCTGAATCAGGTCAAAGTTCCCAGGTTGATGCAGGCTGGGGGAGGTCCCAAAATGTCTGCCGGGCCTAGGGGTCCAGCAGTCAGCCTGATCTGCAACTCCGGCCCCCAAACACTCACCTCAGCCGAGGCAAGCCGTCAGGGGATGCCTGGGGAGGCCCCCAAGTGTCTGCCAAGCAAAGAAACCAGCACAATCCACAACTCCAACAGAAAACTCACAGCCCCAGCGAGACACGCCTTGAAGAGATTAATGCTGAATCAGGTCAAAGTTCCCAGGTTGATGCAGGCTGGGGGAGGTCCCAAAATGTCTGCCGGGCCTAGGGGTCCAGCAGTCAGCCTGATCTGCAACTCCGGCCCCCAAACACTCACCTCAGCCGAGGCAAGCCGTCAGGGGATGCCTGGGGAGGCCCCCAAGTGTCTGCCAAGCAAAGAAACCCGGGTGTTCTTTTTATGACTGAAACACAACTACAAACATGTTTGTAATCATAGGGCTTAAATAAGGATATTAAAAAAAACTGACTTAGAAGAATGAAGTATAGTGTTATGGGAGCAGTGCAGGTTTGAGGCAGCTTCAGTCTCTCTGATTTCTAAATCTCTTAGCAGCAGGAACACTGGGCCTAGCTTTCACTGTGTACCTTCAAAACCAGTGAAATATTATATTATATCTAGGCCTAAAACTCAACGATCAGCATCTTTGTAAATCAGTTTTTAAATTAAAAAATTATATGTGCTTTATATAATTTATAATTTATATTATGTGTGATTTTGTGACCACATTCAGTAGCACTTGGGGGTTATTCCTAGCTCTGCACTCAGAAATTACTCCTGCCACACTTAAGGGGACCATATGGGATGCCAAGATTCGAACCAAGGTCAGCTATGGGCAAGGCAAATGTTTTACCCACTGTGTTACGGCTCTGGCCCTAAAGTAAAATGTTTTTGAAGAGGAAAAAAGAAGAAACCTAGAAGATACTGTTGTTTCTGACTCTCCTACAGCAAAACTTTCTTTGTATTAGATGCTTCTCACCTTTTTCCATTACTCTAGGACAAAAGGCAAACTCCTTATCTTAATTTATAGGACCCTACATAGCAGTTGAAAATCTAACTTTTTGTTACCTTTCTTTTCCTTTGGGGCAGGGGACACACCTGATGATG